>NC_079418.1:6047978-6140478 GCF_026213295.1 Gadus chalcogrammus
GTGTGGGTGAAGGGGTTACTAGATCTTGGTGTACTTCCAGTGATGCTTTCAAAGGCCTTCATGGTAGCGTGCATCCATGGTATGGATTCGGTAGATGTAGACCTGCTCATTATGTCCTTTCTCAACTACTTGCCTCCAGTCGAGAGGGCAGCTGTGGAAAGGGCTCTTGAGGGGAGGATGGAGGAAGACGATGAAGATGATTTGCTTGAGCTTTTTTCACGAATGGGCTCACATTCTCTTCCACCAAAAGATAATATGAGAACAGCCATTGAATCCATGGCTCACAAAGCCATTCTGCAGGAGCCTAAATTTGTCAGAGATAGCTTCAGTACAGTTATCTTGTTTGTACAGCAAAACCTTCCTGACAAAGAAAGTGTGTTGGCTCTTTACGAGTCCAAAAAGGCCAGAGGCAAACGAGTAGTGCAGTTGTTGGACACAACAAATGTTGTCCTTAGTCGGAGAGAACAGAATGTGTTCAGTTATCTCCAACGTTACATTAAAAATGCCGACCAAACAAAGGCGGAGAAATTCCTACGCTTCTGCACAGGGTCCAGTGTCATATGTGTAGATAAAGTGATGGTATCCTTTAACGCTGAAACTGGACTTGGGAGAAGGCCAATTGGGCACACGTGTGGTGCTACTCCTGAGGTTCCTTGCACATATAGCTCTTTCCCTGAATTCAGGACAGTGCTTGATAACGTCCTCTCAAGCAATTACTTCGAGATGGATATAATCTAAAAGTCTTATCTAAATTTTTATTTTGTCATTTGTGAGTTATTTTCTGTTCTCTAAAATACCTGTTCTTGCTGGTAAAATGCTTACATAATGACATTCTTTCTGTTGAAATGTTAGTTTGTATGTCCATAGTCCATATCTATTTTTGTACTACCAGCATGACTATACGGCAGCCAAATTTGTATTTCTTGACCTTTAATTGGAAATCATAGTAATGATTGATTTAATAAGAAAAAGTGCAGTAGTTTAAGGCCTACACAACCTCCAAGGCTGAGATTAGATGAAATTGATTGGCTATGTGGGACATATCACTGAGATTTCAACAGAAACCATGGCAAATTATGTGTGAGTGTGTGATGTGGTTACCATACCAAACTTTGGGTGATGCATGTGTTCCATTTACTCAAAATACAAAAATGTGCCCATTATATACATTTATTCAGAGGTACTCGTTTCCTTAGAAGTTGAGATCACCCCACACTATTGTTTTCTTTTTCATTTTTGGAAGAACTGTATATTAAAGTGAGCAAGCATTTTTCAGATCCTGCTTTGTGTATGAAAGTGTCTGCTGAATTTCTTCCACTCCATGTTCTATTAAATTGTATACCTTCAATTGCTATCTCTAACAAAAACCAAACCAACAAAGCCAAAAAGTAGTTTAACACTGACGGGCTATGTGCTGTGGGACGCTAAATTTCAACACCTGTCTGTAAGCTGCACTGTGTCCATTACAGTAGGAGGGTTTGTTTGCTGCAGGTGAGTGTCCACTGTTAGTGGAGCGGGAGAAATCCAGACTTAAAACTCCAGGTGCAACTATTCAACCAGAAAATGAGTCCAGTAAAGGTAAAAGTTGTCCATGAACATATCTGTTTTATTCAGGTATCTACAGACAGGGGTGCACTATAGGTGAGTCCAATGGTAGGGCAGTGGGTGTGTGAATACTGTAGGTCACATTTGCAGAGCAGTAGTAATGACACCTCTCAAGCACATGTACAAGTTAACAGCCTGATAAGGATCCTCAGGTAGATGCAGATGTGATTCGACCATGATATCATTGCAGAGTGAATAAACATCTCGATCACAGGGAATGGGCTCTCGAAAGATGCACTCAGTCTTGCATACACCCAGATGTTCACTCTGAACAGGACAAAGGTGGTCTCTAACATTATACAGTTGTGGGATGGCATACATGATATTAGGCCGGCCGCTAGGGACATTAGTATTTCTTGATGGCCTGATGGTATGGGCGTTCCAGGTCTGTGCTGTGTCATCTAATTCATCCTGGTGGGACATATTGTGACAATTAGGAAAGATTGCAGCATAGTTAACCCGTCAGCCCATAGCACCCCTAAAGCCCCCAAATCCATACCACAAGCAACAGACGTCATTTCACTATTTAGACACAGGTAAATAGCATTTGTAGTAAAATTCATGAAATGAGAACAACTAAATGCTCAGATTTAACAATGTAGGGCCAGTTTGTAAGACATCAACAGTCTAAAAAATAATACAAATTTAGGCTTAGTCGATAGTAATAAACATGTGTGTTCTCTCTGGCAAGTAGGCCAGGCCTAGTGGCAGTGTTGGGTGAAACTCATTACAAAAGAAAGCTATTGCAGATTAGATGTTGATGTCATGCAGTAATGTACGGTGGCGCTGAGCATTCACCAACTAAAAAAAAGTTTCACAGCTAATGTAGCCGTTAGCACACTCAGGATCTCGTAATTACGAGATACGGATCTCGTAATTATGAGATAAGGATCTCGTAATTACGAGATAAGATATCATATTTACGACATAAGGAACTCGTTTACGAGAAAAGGATCACGCCTCTTATTCATAAATAACGTTGCTGGCTTGCTGCAGGCCGGCAAAGATGACGCTATCCGACGCTATCGTATTTAATCTCCTATAAGTATGTCAACATTGCGCAGACATCTGAAGTCATTGGCCGGCAAAGATGACGCCACCGACGCTATCGTACTTTATTTCCTGCTCGGGTTGAGGCATTGGGAAATATGGATGTTCCTTAAAAGTGAGGAGGGCATTAATATAAGTATGTCAACATTGCGCAGACATCTGAAGTCATTGGGACTGTTCAGGAGAAAAGCCCAGTCGGACCTGATAAATTGACGGCGAACTGCTCTAGCCGAGCCTTCTCTCGGAGGGACGCTAAAGTGTGTTGCATAGCGACCGTCGTGCATTTTGAAGGCAGCCAGGAGGGATTACTTTTTTGTATTCTTTAATAAAACAGCTAACAATATTTTATTGATTTGTATAAAAACAATTTAGCTCATTAATTTGAAAAGAGCTTGAGGTAAGACGTTTTCTGAACAATAATTCATAGTATAAAGTTAAACACATAATGCACTGCTGTATTCAACTTTTAAGAGCCGCAATGTGAGGGGCCAGCCACATGCCCTTTAAACCACCATGACAACAACATTTCCACTTCTGGGTTCCACTGAACAATTAACGCGTCAATATTCGAGGGGCTTTGGCACATCAAATGATGGAACAAGCATCCCATACTGGTTCAACTGCTCCTGCCGGAAGAGAGCCACTTGTAGCAGGTCCGACTGGGCTTTTCTCCTGAACAGTCCCAATGACCCTCTCCTGGAACCGTCACCTTATCGTGGTGGAGAGGTTTGCGTGTCCCTGTGAACCTGAGGGCTGTGTTGTCTGGAGCCTTGTGCTCCTGGTAGGGTCTCTCATGGCAGAGTGGTCTCAGGTGAGGGGCCAGACTAAGAATGGTTCAAAAATCCTCAATGAACAACGAAAGAAGAGGAGATGTGACCCGGCCCGGAGGAAGCCCGGGGCCCCCGTCTGGAGCCAGGCCCAGACGGAGGGCTCGATGGCGAGCGCCTGGTGGCCGGGTTTGCCACGGAGCCCGGTCGGGCATAGCCCGAACAAACTACGTGGCACCCCCCCTCTCTTCATCCCATGGGCCCACCACCTGTGGGAAGACCCGTTGGGGTCGGGTGCGCAGCCACATGGGTGGCAGCGAAGGTCAGGGGTCTCGACGGACCAGACCCGGGCGGCAGAAGCTGGCTCTGGGGACGTGGAACGTCACCTCGCTGTGGGGAAAGGAACCGGAGCTTGTGAGGGAGGTGGAGCGCTATCGGTTAGATCTGGTGGGGCTTACCTCTACGCACAGTCTCAGTTCTGGTACCGTACTCCTGGATAGGGGTTGGACTCTATTCTTCTCCGGAGTTGCCGAGGGCGTGAGGCGCCGGGCGGGTGTGGGGATACTCATAAATCCCCGGCTGAGCGCCGCGGTGTTGGAGTTTACCCCGGTGGACGAGAGGGTCGCCTCCCTGCCCCTAAGGGTTGTAGGGGGGAAAACTCTGACTGTTGTTTGTGCGTATGCACCAAACAGCAGTTCAGAGTACTCAGCCTTCTTGGAGACCCTGTATGGGGCTCCAGTAGGGGACTCCATAGTTCTGCTGGGAGACTTCAACACCCACGTGGGCAACGATGGAGACACCTGGAGAGGCGTGGTGGGGAGGAACAGCCTCCCTGATCTAAACCTAAGCGGTCGTTTGTTATTGGACTTCTGTGCTAGTCATGGATTATCCATAACGAACACCATGTTCGAACATAAGGGTGCTCATAAGTGTACCTGGTACCAGAGTACCCCTAGGCCGAAGATCGATGATCGATTTCGTGATCGTGTCATCTGATCTGAGGCCGCATGTTTTGGACACTCGGGTTAAGAGAGGGGCGGAACTGTCAACCGACCACCATCTGGTTGTGAGTTGGATCAGGGAATGGGGGAAATTTCCGGATAGACCTGGTAAGCCCAAACGTGCAGTGCGGGTGAATGGGGAACGTCTGGAGGAGGCCCCCGTCCTAGGTATCTTCAACTCACACCTCCGGTGGAGTTTTTCTGGCATTCATGTGGAGGTTGGTTGGCATTGAGCCGGAGTGGGCGGTGTTCAAAGCCTCCATTGCTGAAGCTGCGGTGGCTAGCTGTGGCCTCAGGGTCTTAGGCTCCTCAAGGGGCGGTAACCCTCGGACACTGTGGTGGACACCGGTGGTCAGGGAAGCCGTCCGATTGAAGAAGGAGGCCTTCCGGGATATGATATCCTGGAGGACTCCTGACTCGGTTGCAGGGTACTGGCAGGCTCGAAGGGCTGCAGCTGCTGCCGTGTCGGAGGCTAAGCAGCGCGTGTGGGAGAATTTCGGAGAGGCCATGGAGAAGGACTTTCGGTCGGCACCAAAGTGTTTCTGGAAGACTATCCGGCACCTCAGGAGGGGGAAACGGGGAACCATCCAAGCTGTGTACAGTAAGGATGGGACTCTGTTGACCTCAACTGAGGAGGTCGTCGGACGTTGGAAGGAACACTTTGAGGAACTCCTGAATCCGAATAACACACCCTCTATGTTGGAGGCAGGGCTTGAGGTTGATGGTGTTTCGTCGTCAATTTCCCTGGTGGAGGTCACTGAGGTAGTCAAACATCTCCGCAGTGGCAAAGCCCCAGGGATTGATGAGATCCAGCCAGAAATGCTAAAGGCTCTGGGTGTTGAGGGGCTGTCATGGTTGACACGCCTATTCAACATCGCGTGGGAGTCGGGTACAGTGCCAAAGGAGTGGCAAACCGGGGTGGTGGTTCCCCTGTTCAAAAAGGGGGACCAGAGAGTGTGTGCCAATTACCGGGGTATCACACTTCTCAGCCTCCCTGGTAAGTCTACTCCAAGGTGCTGGAAAAGAAGGGTTCGGCCGATCGTCGAACCTCAGATTGAAGAGGAACAATGCGGTTTTCGCCCCGGACGTGGAACTACGGACCAGCTCTTCACTCTCGCAAGGATCCTGGAGGGGGCCTGGGAGTATGCCCATCCGGTCTACATGTGTTTTGTGGATCTGGAGAAGGCGTATGACCGGGTCCCCCGGGAGAAACTGTGGGAGGTGCTGCGGGAGTATGGGGTAAGGGGGTCTCTCCTCAGGGCCATCCAATCTCTGTACTCCCAAAGCGAGAGCTGTGTTCGCGTCCTCGGCAGCCAGTCAGTTACGTTGTCAGTGGGTGCTGGTCTCCGCCAGGGCTGCGCCTTGTCACCAATCCTGTTTGTGATATACATGGACAGGATATCGAGGCGTAGTCGTGGTGGGGAGGGGTTGCAGTTCGGTGGTCTGAGGATCTCGTCAATGCTTTTTGCAGATGATGTGGTCCTCATTGGATAATCGGCCTGTGACCTTCAGCACTCACTGGATCGGCTGGCGGCCGAGTGTGAAGCGGCTGGGATGAGGATCAGCACCGCTAAATCTGATGCCATGACTCTTAGCAGGAAACCGGTGGATTGCTTACTCTGGGTAGGAAATGAGTCCTTAGCCCAAGTGAAGGAGTTCAAGTACCTCAGGGTCTTGTTCGCGAGTGAGGGTACTATGGAGCGTGAGATTGGCCGAAGAATCGGAGCAGCGGGGGCGGTATTGCGTTCGCTTTACCGCACCGTTGTAACGAAAAGAGAGCTGAGCCGCAAGGCAAAGCTCTCGATCTACCGGTCGATCTTCGTTCCTATCCTCACCTATGGTCATGAGGGTTGGGTGATGACCGAAAGGACGAGATCGCGGGTACAAGCGGCCGAGATGAGTTTTCTCAGAAGGGTGGCTGGCGTCTCCCTTAGGGATAGGGTGAGAAGCTCAGACATCCGTGAGGAACTCGGATTAGAGCCGCTGCTCCTTTACTTAGAAAGGAGTCAGCTGAGGTGGTTCGGGCATCTGGTAAGGATGCCCACTGGGCACCTCCCTTGGGAGGTGTTTCAGGCACGTCCAGTGGGGAGGAGACCTCGGGGAAGACCCAGGACTAGGTGGAGAGATTACATCTCAACACTGGCCTGGGAACGCCTCTGGATCCCCCCGTCAGAGCTGGTCAATGTGGCCCGGGAAAGGGAAGTCTGGGGCCCCCTGCTTGAGCTGCTCCCCCCGCGACCCGACCCCGGATAAGCGGACGAAGATGAGATGAGATGAGACATACTATACACTTTAATATATCGTACATATATATTAGTGAACATATCTCGAATATACCATCCAATCTTTTTCCCACAAACTCACTTGACATGTTACTATACGGATAACTATAGTGTTTTCATATCATAGGTAATTCACCCCTTTTAACACTTTAAAGTTCACAGACTCAAACTCTCACTCCCCCATCTAGGCATACCCCACACATGAATAACTTAACGCAGGGCAGGTGGTGCTTCATATAGCAGCTGAAGGCGGTATTCGTATTTGAGCACATGTAATTAAATTTCAAACTGACCTACCACTCCGTTTGTCGACACACAAAACTACTACTAATGATAATAGTGTGATAGCAATATAAACATGTTAATAATAGAGTGATAGAGTGAACACTGTGAAATAATAACCTACATGGTCGTGGGACCGGTTGGTGGTTTACACCCCCCTCAGCATCTCTTGGATTCACTAAAAACATACTATTCATCAGTCAGATATAAAAAACAGTTACGCATTGTCATAGTCATGATTTATCTGAAATAAAGCAATGTTCCGAGAAATTCTTACAGCCAATCAGAATGTTGTCGTTGGCTGGGTCACTGCTTCCAGCAAAAGAAAAAGGCAATGAAAACTGTCTATCCCCCCCCACGCATCCTGTGGGGGGTCTCCCCCACAGGATGCGTAGACGCTAGTGTATCCGTCTCAAACCTATAGTATATTCCTGCCTATCTCCCCTCCCCCCTCTCTCCCCTCCAATCACACAGGGATAGATAAACCAAAGCGAGGTCATTGTTAGCTGGAAGAAAAGCGTGCACGAATAAACCTACGCTGTTCTGAAGGCGCCGTGACAATCAAGGCAATGTTCTCCCCCCGCTGGGCCCACGGACCGGGGGGAAGGAGGGAGGGGAGGAGGTCCCAGTCCCTTTCCTCCCCCTCAGATTGGCTCAATTCCAATCGTTTTTTTCCCCCTTGACTTTATTCGTTTTCGGTTTTTCCAGTTTTACACTTGAACTCAGGCTGGTGATTCATACAGAGGTATATTTATATCTTGACTGACATCAATATATGTTTATACATCTGTTTACATCGCTATGTCTGTCTGTCGCTATGTAACACAAGGTGTGCCTGTCTGTCTATAAATATATATATATAAATATCTGTCAGTCTTCATATATGTATCTGTGCTCTATGTCTACCTGTCCCTCTGTATTTCTCTGTGTATCTCTATATCTGTGTCCGTCTGTCTTTGCCTCCATATCTGTGTTTGTCGGTCTGTCTGTCTGTCTGTCTGTCTGTCTATATCTGTAAGTCTCTCTGTCTGCCTGTCTCTATATCTGTATCTGTCTCTCTGTCTATATCTGTCTGTCTATAGCTCTATGTCTGCCTGTCTCTCTGTCTTTGTCTCTATATCTGTCTCTCTGTCTATATCTGTCTGTCTATAGCTCTATGTCTGCCTGTCTCTCTGTCTTTGTCTCTATATCTGTATCTGTCTCTCTGTCTATATCTGTCTGTCTATAGCTCTATGTCTGCCTGTCTCTCTGTCTTTGTCTCTATATCTGTCTCTCTGTCTATATCTGTCTGTCTATAGCTCTATGTCTGCCTGTCTCTCTGTCTTTGTCTCTATATCTGTATCTGTCTCTCTGTCTATATCTGTCTGTCTATAGCTCTATGTCTGCCTGTCTCTCTGTCTTTGTCTCTATATCTGTATCTGTCTGTCTGTATATCTATCTGCATCTCTATTTATATAGATATAGATCTATCAAAATATACTGTATATATCCATATTCATATTTTCATATACAAATAAAAATGTCCTCAACTACCCTCCATTTGGATCGCAGAACAGCAGAATCACAACAGACCGACCGTGAGCTATGTCGGTGAACATCTGTCATATTAACACTGTGAAACTTCACTTCTCAGACCACAGGGTATAGCGTGGTGGTGGGCCATCTTCAGTCAATTCTCTTTTATTAAACCGCCCGCTCCGAAATGACGACTGCAGGCGACGGGAGACCATTCCCTGGCTGAATCCAAACCGATATTGGACACAGCGCGCTCCTTCTCTCCTCGGATATATGAAGGACAACATTAGCAGGGCCGTTTCTCTACTTGTGTGTCGTTTGAAACACAGTATCCATCCTCTCCTCTCCTGCCCTTCCTCCTCCTCTTTCTCCACATCCTCCCTCTCCATCTCCTCTCCCTCCCTCTACTGCTCCTATTCCTCAATCTCTTCATCCCCCTCCCCCTCTCTCTCCTCCTCATCCTCCACCATCACCTCCTCCCGCTTCATCTCCTCCTCCCTCTCCTCCTCATCCTCGACCACCACCTCCTCCCTCTCCTCAGCCACCTCCCTCTCCTAAGCCACCACCTCCTCCCTCTTCATCTCCTCTCCCTCTCCACCTACCCCTTCACCACCTCCTCCTCCTCCTCCATCGCCTCCCTGTCCTCCTCTTTCTCTATCTCCTTGTATGTTGTTTGCAACGGAGTATCCATCTTCTCCTCTTCTTCCTCCTCCTCCTCTTCCATCTCCTTCTCCTCCTAGATATATACCCACGGAATATAACTTTAGCCCGACCTTACGTCAGGTCTGAAAAGAGTGTGGAGAAGAAACGGTGAAGGAACAAATTGGTATTTCCAAAATGGAGACTGGAGTTGGCTTGAATTAGCCGACACAGCACATTGTCCATTTTTAAGTGCAAAGATTTATTTGTCTGGTGTTGAATTCCTCCTCATTAGTGTTCCCTAATGGTTGCTCTGGAACTTGCGGTCAGCACAGATCAATTACAGGATCCTTCTGATAAGGAGGACTAAGTGGGCCCAACAAGAGAGAATTTCTACAACGAGAACCAAAAATTCAGCCGGTAACACAAAACACAAACCCTCAAGTTTAAATGTTTCCCTCCACAAAGTAACCCAGCTTGCTCTTCTCTCTCCTCTGTCCTCCCCCATCACCTCCCTCCCTCCCTTCTCCCCCCATCATCTGCCTCCTCCCCCCACAACCCACCTCCTCCCCCCTCCCCCGTCTTCTCCTTCCCCGTCACCTCCCTCCCCGTCACCTCCCTCCACCTCCTCATCATCTCCCTCCTCCCCCCTCACCTCTTACCCCTCTTGCTCATCAAACCAGAGCTCTACCGTCTGGGTTTGACAGATAAAAGTGTTGGAATCCGACCACCTGAATACGCAGTAGCCACAAATCAGTTTTATCGTTGACAATCGTAACGAGATTATAAATTCATTAGAGTCTAAGGAAACCATGCAATTCCAAGACAAAGTCTCCTTGCGGAGCTTTGTCAATCCATTTGAAAACTCCTTTCAATTTGAGGCTGAATGATCAGCTAGACTCCAGCTTTCACTTTTAATGCTTGCGGGAAAAAGAGGGTTTAATATATTTTTTTCAGATTTTTCTTAAACTAGTTTACGTTATTCTACTGAAAAAGAGAGCCATGTGGCATTAAACTACTACCAAGTCTAGTCCTAACTACTTCGTTAGGAGAAGACTTAGTTACTAAATGAGCAGTTACAAAATGACCTACAAATACATATTTAAAAGTAATAAAAATAAATAAAATGTACTATTAATAACTAAGTTAAAATAAGTAATCAAAAAAAAGGTACTACTACTAACGACGAGGTCAGAAGTAGTAATTTTAAAGAGTAAATAGTACTGAATTTTCTTAACCAAGGAATACTTTGTCCAAAAACATACAGCATACACTGAAGCATTAACCAAATAAAGGCCACCCCTCACCCTCGTTAAATGTGCAGCTCCCCAACCTGTAGAGCTAGCAGCGCTACGCTAACAGCTAACAACACAACACAGGGGGGAAAATGAGGGTAATTTGGCGCATTAAAAAATTAAGTCCAGCAGAGTCTCTCTCCGCTTCGTCATTCCCATTCCCATCATCCATATTTAGGATTTTCTTTCTTTTTGCTTGTACCCTAATACATCCCCCCCCCCCCCCCCCCCCAGCGAAACAATGCTAGAGTAAACACACCCAGCGTACCCCGCACCGAGGGTACATATCTGCAGCTACAGGCTAAAGCTTAGCAGTGGTACCGGTGCCATGCCGTAATTCCAACGCCTCATTGTTCCGACGTCTCAATGGTCCGAAATATTTCCAATTAGATCGACATGCCACTATGCGGACGGTTCAATGTTCCGAAAACGGAACCCATTGGTCCGAAGGTCAGTTTGTCAGACTTTTCAAAAAGGAGGCGCATTAGGCCGACGGTTCCATATGCCGAATAGGCCAAGGCGCAATTCCACATGGTTGATTATGAAACCAAAAATAAAAGACAATGTAGGCTAAGTTCCAGCAGTGCACTTCACCAAGCCAGACTGTTGCTGTGGGCTTGAACGGTCACAAGAGGTGAATTTATGAAGCGCACGTTATACAAGGAATAATACTTTTCCCGTAAAGAAGTCAAACGGTGAGTGAAAAACAAATACAAATGTTATCTTTAGTAGCTGTGTGTGGGCCTATATGTGTTCTTTACTGTGTTTACAGTGGGCTTTTAGCCTGAATAATTTCGCTGGTATTGATTTAGTCAAACTTATACCTCATACCGTGTACTTAGTCGTGTGTGTGTGTGTGTGTGTGTGTGTGTGTGTGTTGAGAATTAGACCTACGCTCTCTGTCCATGGGGCTGAAACACCCCGTCGAAATGAAGTGAAGCGTTGTCACTTTGCTCTCCAATATTCATCGTGAACGTGATAGGCCTATGCTTTATTTTGTAGGCCTATTCGGCATATTGAACCGTCGGCCTAATGTGCCTCCTTTTTGAAAAGTCTGACAAACGGACCTTCGGACCAATGGGTTCCGTTTTCGGAACATTGAACCGTCGGCATAGTGGCATGTCGATCTAATGGGAAATATTTCGGACCATTGAGACGTCGGATCAATGTGTTGTCGGAATTACGGGCAGGCCCGTGGTACCGTAGCGACGGTGATACCCACATGAGCATTGGTATAATAGGGTCGCTGGTACACATCTGTATCTATGTGCTAAAGAGTAGCTGTGGTAGCGTAGCAGCGGTGATACCAAAATGACCCTTGATATAATGGCCCTGCTTGTACATATCTGTGGCTATGTGCTAAAGCTTAGCTGTTGTAGTGTAGCGACAGTGGTACCCAAACGAGCATTGGTAGAATAGCCCCACTAGTACATATCTGTAGCATCGTGCTAAAGCTTAGCTGTGGTAGCGTACCGATGGTGATATCCAAATGAGCCTTGGTATAATGGCAGAGCAAAAGTCACAAGATGCCAGTAAGGACGACGGTAAAAAGACAAGAAATACATTTTAGATGAAGGCCCTTTACCTGCAAGGGAATCTGTCACTTCTTTATTTCTAAAGGGTAACGTCTTTATTACAGGAAAGAGCAGGATTTTGTGAGAAAGGATGATGTATATATCTTATCCTAGCTGTCTGTGTTGTATGCGTGGGAAGGGGTTATCCTAGCGATTGTTAGTGCTTGGTACTTCTGTCTATGAACATCCTTACTGTACCGACTAAGTAAGGATGGATCCTTACTGTCCATCCTTACTTAGCAGACGCTTTTAATAAAAGCGTCTGCTAAACTCCCTGAATGTAGATGTTAATGTGAATCAAGCCCACGGAGAAACGATAAGAAAGGCAAAGAGGAAGTGAGGAGGGGCAGCGAGAGCCGCTGAGAGGTTCCTTCTTCTATTCCGTCCCTCTCTCTAAGTCTCTCGTGTCTCTGTCGGACAGCCAGTAAATAGACAGCATTTATACAGGGCTTTTCTAACCAGTGGCCGCTCAAAGTGCTTTACAATATGGCCTGACATCCACCAATTCATGCACATATTCACCCATTCACACACATTCATCCATACACACATTCACACACACATTCACCCACCGACGCTGGAGTCGACCCCCAAGGGTGGCAGCCAGCTGGTCAGGAACAGTCAGTGTGAGGCATCTCGCTCAGGGACACCTCCACACTAGATCGAACTAGCAATCTTCGCATTACCAGGCAACCCACTCTACCTCCTGCGCCACATGACGCACCGGATTGATAAAGAAACAGTACTTTCCCACCACAATCATCGCTGTGGATACCTGGCAGTATTCCCCCCCTCCCCGCGTCCCAGTGGAGATTGCCTTTTTTTTAACGGTTAGATTTTCTTCGGGGTGTGACAGTTTACCATAATGACGATAGACACACCGGCGCTTCAATTTGTTTGTTCAAGGGCGTTCCTTCGCTTGGATATCGATTTATACTAACGGTGCGAAAATGTGTTTAAAGCGCAGATTCGTTCTTCCAAATGGAAAAAGTAGACGAGGCTGTTTCTACAAAGCGTGTTTTCCCCTAAATTACTCCTCAGACCATAATAACCCATGTTCCTATTGCTACTCTGTAATCATACACCTCTGTTAATGAATATATTTATTCATCAACAGATAGTTATTCACTAAAAACATTAACAAAATAAAAGCCCTCTGTATTCATACCGCTATGAGTGTCGAGTCAGGCTGCTCCAGTCCTGACTGCTCCTGACTGCGTGTCTGACTCCGAAGTTGGTGTGTAAATTGGTGAATGGGTGTATGAATGGGTGAATGTGTGTATGAATGGGTGAGTGAGTGCGTGAGTGAGTGCGTGAATGGGTGATTGTGTGCGTGAATGGGTGAATGCGTGCATGAATGGGTGAATGTGTGTATCAACGGGTGAATGAATGTGTGAATTTCTGGCAATATTGTGAGGCTCTTTGAGTGGTTAGGAAAGCACTGTATAAACGTAATCCATTCACCATTGACACCTTGGTCAGAAAACGGTAAATGGTAAATCGAGCCAAGTTAGGGTAGCACTCCCGTGAACTATGAAGGTATTATTGTAGCAAAAGTCTTTAGCACCTGTAACTGCAGAATTTGAATGCGTACACTAAAGTCACAGTAAATTTGAGTCGTATATATTTATTTTGCATGTGTACTCTAAAGTCACAAATCTGTAACAGTACATTTGTAGTCGTAAAAAAAAAATATATATTTTTTATACCATTGTAAACACAAAATAGGGTCTACGAGTACGCTAATCTGTGTTACAGGTGCACAAATCCTTTTGCTACAATTATTGCAGCGCAGTTGGTGCAAAACACATTCGCACACCCGTGTTTCATAATCTGAGAACATGCCCAAAAGGTGTGCATTCGTAAACCCAAATTTGAACAAATGCATCAGAAGTTGCACATCTGTGAACGCTATGTTAATTCAGCATTTTAATGAGCGAGCACAAAACCATTTTACAACTGCTCGAATCTGCTCCTGCAAGTCTCAGCTGTGGGGTTTTTTGCAGGTTGTTTTGCAACACCCCTAGGTGGTAAATGTGTAGCAAAAGTATTCGTATCCGTAGATGACAGAGCGTCCGTGAGCGGGACAAAATAGTCCCGCCCATAATTTCCTAATCCAATGAAAATCGCCGGCAGGGATGCATTTCTCAAATTACACTGGGACCCACTGCGTGCCAGTCATACCCAGCGCGGAATAGGCCTACGTTTCTTTCTGGAGAAGTGAAGAGGGCGTCCTACTGAACGGAGATGGGTATCCTACATTATGTTAAATGAAATGACTTAGTTCAAGTGAATTCCCCCCAAAGTATTTCATTAACATGCCTTGAATGTATTTTAATGGTCGCCATAACATAAATTCAGAAATGTTAATGCAATACTTTGGTGAGAATTCACTTGAACTAAGTCATTTCATTTTACATAATGTAGGATACCCACCTCTGTTCAGTAGGACGCCCTCTTCACTTCTCCAGAAAGAAACGTACCCGCGCTGAGAATGCTGCGATCTTTATAGCTCCATGGCTGGCACGCGATGGGTCCCAGTCAGGGACGGCTGGTATAAATGGGCTAACAGCCCTCTTACAGTGAAAATAAAAAATATATTATTCCAAACTTAGAAAATATTGTTTTAAATGTTGGTAGAACCTAAAGGAGCAACAGCACCAAAAAGTGACCCAGGATATATATATCTTCGTTTTTTTCCTGTGAATGGGCAAAATGTATTCAGCCCAAGCGCAGTAGCGTAAGCTTCCATTGACGTTTGATTGACATGTGCCCTGACACGCCCCCTTCATATGCTTCCCATTTGGGCTAAATTAGTTTAGCCCAAAGGCTGACCTAGCGCAGTAGATACAGTACAGTGACCTTCGACTAATCACAGCACAGTCAGTAGCGCAAGTGCAGTGGATTATTTACTTTCTAATCGGTTTTCTTTAATGTCTTTGGAGGAAAAATTGGAAGTGAAAAGATTGGGGACACATCAACCAAACGATGTACAGATTTACTGTCAGGAGTGCGGTCAGAATATGGCCGGTAATAGTGCATTTGTAAGCGGGTCAACTACGTTTCGTATCGAAACATTTAAAAAGCTGTCTAAATAACCCAACATGACGTGACAAGTGTGTAGAGATAGTGGCCCCTCTCCAAGCTGCATTTCAGCGACAGGCAGTAACAATAAGGTTCTCTAAGGAATCGGAAATGATCTCATTTAATGTCGCATACAACATTGCCAAAGAGGAGTTGCCATTCTCAATTTAAATCCGAAATTATTCTCATGAAGAGAAATGGATTAAACATCAACCCGTGGTATAGCAATGAGATGGCATGTGCACAATTCATTGCAGTAGGCCTAATGGGCGACACCTTAAAGCAAAAGACAGCTGCGGACGTCGGAAACGCCACATAGGCCTACATGTCCTTCATGATTGACGGCGACACAGACATCTCTACCAAAGAGTGTGTGATCGTCTACAGCCGCATTTTGCGCAAAGGGAGACCAGTCAACATTTTATTGTGTAATTCTTTAAGCACAAAAAAAGTTTTATTTTGCTTAATGGTTTAGTTCGAAATGTTACATTTCAGCTCAGTGAAGCACTTTAAACACCTTATTTTTCTTCTATTTATAATTGTGCTTCAAATAAAGACATGCCTTTCTCTACACCTTAATCTTGTTTAAAAATCATTCACATTATATGAAAGTTATGAACAGAGATATAAAGGTGACCTCATGGCGTCTGGAGCCCTGTGAAGTATTGATAAATGTAATGCATTCTTTAGCCCACCCACCCAAAATCACCACCAGCCGTCACTGTAATTTGAGAAATGCATCCCTGCCGGCGATTTTCATTGGATTAGGAAATTATGGGCGGGACTATTTTGTCCCGCTCACGGACGCTCTGTCATCTACGGATACGAATACTTTTGCTACACATTTACCACCTAGGGGTGTTGCAAAACAACCTGCAAAAAAAACCACAGCTGAGACTTGCAGGAGCAGATTCGAGCAGTTGTAAAATGGTTTTGTGCTCGCTCATTAAAATGCTGAATTAACATAGCGTTCACAGATGTGCAACTTCTGATGCATTTTTTCAAATTTGGGTTTACGAATGCACACCTTTTAGGCATGTTCTCAGATTATGAAACAGGGGTGTGCGAATGTGTTTTGCACCAACTGCGCCGCAATAATTGTAGCAAAAGGATTTGTGCACCTGTAACACAGATTAGCGTACTCGTAGACCCTATTTTGTGTTTACAATGGTATAAAAAATATATATTTTTTTTTTACGACTACAAATGTACTGTTACACATTTGTGACTTTAGAGTACACATGCAAAATAAATATATACGACTTCAAATTTACTGTGACTTTAGTGTACGCATTCAAATTCTGCAGTTACAGGTGCTAAAGACTTTTGCTACAATAATACCTTCATAGTGAACAGAGGTGTCGGAATAAGCATGTGTGTCACGTCGCATCGAACAGTCGCCCGTCGACCTGCCGACAGCCGGCAGGAACAGCGTTTAATCCACGGAGACAGTCCAATGAATGCCATTAGAACACAAAAAAGATGGCGTCCTCCGGATCACTAGGTAATCATGTCTCGAGGTTCCGTGTACCGGGAGAGAAAGGGATGTGTGGGGTGTCATCTTCCTGTAATGGGAGAGATGTTAGCCGATAGGGAAACTGTTAGGATGAGAAGGGCTTTTCTTTTGTTAATGTTTTTGTTTTTAAGAGACTTACTTAAAAATAAATTAAAAATATATATTTATCACTACTAATTAAACTACTCATTGTATTACTAACTTAGTAGTTAGTACTAGACTTTTCAAAATTAATGGTACTAATTTAGTAGATAGTAGTTATTTAAAAAAGTACTGATTCAACTACTCATTGAACTTTTACTAAGTCTACGACTACCTGAGTAGTTATTCATAAACATGGTCATAGTTAATTCCACATTTCTCCCTTTTTTAAGAACAACAAGGCAACTGGTATGCGTGTCAAACATATCCATCAGATGTTTTTTTTTAAAATTATTATTATTATTATTATTTAACTCAGTTAGCCCTTGGAAGACTGAGCAGGGGGAAGGAACGACAGCGTGGTCGTTGTAGTCTTTTAACAGCCAATTTACAAGACTGGGGATTCACTTCAACCCCGATAATCAATGTGTGATTGTATGTTGGTGTCTGGATTTACAGCGTATGGATTTATAGCGCAATTTCACATCGCCTTACCTCCCCTACAGCCTTCTTACACACTGATTGTATGTTGTACGTCCTGGCACTTAAAAATAGTACTTGGTTCTATGAATCTCCTTACTGTACCAAAGAGATAAATTGTTGTTTCTCTTTCTTTTGACGGATGCCCTTATTGTAACGCCTCGTGCCCACTACCTCCGTCCGTTGACTGATCCCCATTGACTTTGAATGGGGACGGACGCGCAATGCATTGTGGATCTGTTCCGTTGGAGCCTTTGGCGGCTCCGTCAAAGAGTTGAAAAATGTTCAACTTTTTGAGCAGTGTCTGTCTGCGTCCTGCAAGACGGAGGCGTAACTTGTAGTAGGAGGCGTAACTTGTACTAGGAGGCGTAACTTGTACGTTTCTAAATCGCGGTCCACGCGAGATCTTCTCTTTTTCGTGGTAAAAAAAGAGCCTTGTAAATCACGGTTCAGACGAGATCTTCCTTGAAGTCGGATCTTCAGATATTCATGTCGGTAAGTAAAAAGAAATGGATTAACAAGAATGATTTTTTTTTGTTTTTACAAGCTTAATGAACTCTAGAACTAGGGCAGACTACTTGTGGTTGTGATACTGTTTAATATTCTTTACGAAATGTTCTAACGCTTAGGCCTACTGTTTTAACGTTGGAAGAAACCCCAGCTTCCGCCACCTCGGTGAAGTTAGTTCGATGCACACGTTTGAGATGCCCACTGAACAGTCACAAAATACTCTGTACTGTACAGGCTAGTAGATGTTGCTTGCTTCTTTCTGCCCCGATTTTGCACAGTGCAACAGCGATGACGTACCTGAGAAATCCATGTATTGAAGACCGGCAAATATATATAAAATGAGGGCTTGTAATGTGAACGCTATAATATGAAGGCTTTCTCATAACTACCCTCCTGTTAGTGACATTGTTCTTGTCTTGTTTATATCAGTATTATTTATTTTAATTCATTGTTTTCTATCTCATGCAGGACTTTGAAAACATGCAGCATGCGATCAATAACAATATGTAGTCAATAAAATGAATTGAATTATTAATCTTCTGTCTTTAATTCTTTGAATTATTAATCTGCAGTCTTTTTGTTAAAGGTATAAAGGGATAAAGTAGGCTAAACTTAAGCAGGTTCCCCACATTAAACTGCTAGGCCTATATGCATTACATGTCATTGTAAATTGTAATAGGCTTCTTTTCTTAAATGCATATGACTCAGGGATGTCAGTTTCAAGTAAGGCTATGATTAAGCTAATCAAGAGCATATCAAGATTAAGCTAATCAAGAGCATATTTTTAAATGAGCGGGTCGGGTGCATTATTTTTATATAAGGCCAAATATTTGAGGTCCGAGTTCACAGCTAGATTCAGATCACTTCCGCGATTTAGAAAAGTACTAGACACGACTCCGACTACATGTTACGCCTCCGACTACAAGTTACGCCTCCTACTACAAGTTACGGCTCCTCCGACTACAAGTTACGCCTCCTACTACAAGTTACGCCTCCTATTACAAGTTACGCCTCCTACTACAAGTTACGCCTCCTCCGACTACAAGTTACGCCTCCTACTACAAGTTACGCCTCCTCCGACTACAAGTTACGCCTCCGTCTTGCAGGACGCAGACAGATACTACTTCGGCAGCGACGGATCCGTAGTCCAATCAGATCGCGTATGCAAATTTAAGCACTGTGACGCGACTCGGGCTCTGACGATACTGGAAAGCGGGAAAACGGGTCATCTTGCAATGACAACGCAACAAGCAGGAAGAAGCGGGAAGAACCCGGCTTTGTTGTTAGCGGGAAGCGATTTGATTGGCTGACGGATGCCTCTGTAAAGACTACTCCCCCATCCGTCAGCCACGCCTTCCCTTCCCACGTCCTTTGACTGACAGTGCAGTGGGCATGACGCCTCGTGCCCACTGCACCGTCAGTCAACGGACGTGGGAAGGCGTGGCTGACGGATGGGGGAGTAGTCTTTGCAGAGGCATCCGTCAGCCAATCAAATCGCTTCGCCGGGTTCTTCCCGCTTCTTCCTGCTTGTTGCGAGGCAAGATGACCCGCTTTCCCGCTTTCCAGTATCGTCAGAGCCCGAGTCGCGTCACAGTGCCTACATTTGCATACGTGATCTGATTAGATGACGGTACCGTCGCTGCCGAAAAAGTTGAACATTTTTCAACTTTCTGACGGTGGCGAACGCTACAACTGAACGGACGGATCCACAATGCATTGCGCGTCCGTCCCCATTCAAAGTCAATGGACAACGGTCAACTGACGGAGGTAGTGGGCACGGGGCGTGAGGCGTAAGTGGCTTTGTATAAAAGCGTCCGCTAAACGCCCTGAGTGTAAATGTAATTCCAACGCGGTGGTTGTTGTGCTGTTAAACGTGACGCGTCGACTCAAAATGCGTCATAATAAACAAGAGGCGGGCATGCACTTGACTGTTCGGCAACAACACACTTCCATCCCCCCCCCCCCCCCCCCCCCTATATCGAGACAGTAATCGTGATTAATGCTCACCACCCGTGTATGTCAAACCGGAAAAAAAAAGATTAGAAGGAGACCTTAGAGACACCCCCCCCCCATGATACATGGAGATGACTGGGGCGCCAATTACACATGACAAATATCAAAGCACGCCGAGTGTGACACTGTGTGTGCGTGTGTGCGTTTGTCTTTATGTGTGTATGTGTGTTTGTGCATTTGTGTGTGCGTCTGTGTGTTTGTGTGTGTGTGTTTGTGTGCATCTGAAATGCGCTGCACGATCTTCTTGCTGTGGATTAGTGTCCCTCACTCTCACACACACACACACACTCACACACACAAATACACAGACACACACACACACACACAGTGGTGTCCAATTAACACATGCTCCTCCATCGTTGATATCCTTGCATACTGTCACACACACAAACACCTCATCCATGTCAACTATCAAAGGCTGCAACTTATCCTCCCGATTACGAATTTTTCATTACATTAAAGGGATTTTTGCTGACTCTTTTATCCAATGCGTCCCACAACAGGTTGTGGGACGCATTGGATAAACGGAGTCGACCTCTCAAGGGGACAGCCGGCTCGTCAGGAGCAGTCAGGGTGAGGCATCTCAGGGACACCTCTACACTCGCTAGCAGGAGCCGAGGCTTCAACAAGCAACCTTCGTGTAACCAGGTGTAAGAAACACTGTTCATTTAGTACCGTAAAAGAAGAGAGACTTTGCTTTGATTATCTTATTTGTTTTGAATGCACCGCTCAACTCCCACGTGGGGTACCTAGTTCTCAGCAGCCAATCAGAAGCTACGCAGGCCACGCTCAGCCAGTCGGCTCGGAGAGGAAGTGCAGTCGCGTTGCTCTTCCGGTCTTTTCGGATCTCGGCCCGGGAAGCGAGGGCAGCTGTGTGTTAAGGAGAAGAGGAAAACTAGAGAAAAAACCCAGAGTGAAACCTGTGAAAAAGGAAAAAGAGTCGGAGCACTTACCCAGTGGAGGTCCGGAGCCAAGTGGCTGAACGAAGGAGAGTTACGTCGCAGGCTAACTGCTTGCCTGTCCTCCGGAGAGCTGCTACGAGGTTCGGCATCGGTATGCTCCACCTTGATACACAGAGCAACGGTCAGGTTTTTTAGAGGACTGAGAGTCTGAGGTTCAGGACAACTTCCTGCTGTGAAAGATGGCGAGCCAACTACCCTGATTGAAGATTAGCACCGAGGAGATATTCACGTACACACTCATTCACACAAATAATACACTCACATTACACTACAAGGAACCTTGGAATCAGGTGAACTTTCAACAACTCCTTTTATTTTAAGGGCCCCAACAGACATTTTTGTTTTAAGTGTGCACACTACTTTTTTATTTTCATTACTGTTTGGTATAATATTTTGCATTTTGTACGAACCAGACAAATTACTTTGTTCACTGTAAAATATAAGAGTGGCTACTCAATTGTTACTCTTGTGTCTGCCTCATTGTTGTTGCTCAGTACAGTGGCTCCTCTCGAATTTGGTCTCTTCTGATTCTGGTCCTGGTCTTATTGTTAGTCCAACTTATATTATACTGTAATTCAAAGCTAGTGATCTGGATGAAACTCTGAACTAGTCTCTTCCAAGCGGCTTCCAGGTTGATTCTGAACACACAGGACACAGAACAAGGGCTGAGCAACAACATTGTGGATCAATAGAAGTCTATACACGGTCAGAGGGCGACCTTCAAGCTGCATTAAAACTTCTCTCCTCGCTCAGGAGCAGTGATATAATGTTCTGGAGTGGGGAGGGTGTGTGTGTGTGTGTGTGTGTGTGTGTGTGGGTGTGCTTGTGTGTTTCTATGTGTGTGTGTGTGTGTGTTGGTGTGTGTGTGTGTGTTGGTGTGTGTGTGTGGGTGTTTTTGTGTGTGCATGTGTTAGGCGAGCACCCTATATAGTGCACTATAACCGTGATAGGGAACGATTTCGAACACAGCTATGGAGTCCGCCTGCGCATGCAGCTCCGTGGAGCTTGTTTGCAAGCGAAAGACCAACGGCTCCATAGTATGGAAATGGTTTGGATATAAGTTGTCTGACGAATTACAAAATCACGTAATTTGTGGAGAGTGCTTAAAAACTGTTGCAACCAAAGGGTTGCAATTCTGTCCATAATATTCCGGAGGTGCACACATATTTTGGCCGTGATATTATACATTATAATGTTCTCAAATACGAGGCGGAGGCAGTGTCTAGTCCACGGTTTATTCAACCATCAAACTGTATTCAATTCTGAACGGTAGGAATAGAAATTGTAAATCGAAACGGTAGGTAGGTAGGCTATAGTAATAACGGTAACTCCACAGTAACTTCAAGGTTTCTCACTCCGCGAGACCCAAACATAAAACATTAAAGGTCCCATGACATGAAAATCTCACTTTATGAGGTTTTCTAACATAAATATGAGTTCCCCTAGCCTGCCTATGGTCCCCCAGTGGCTAAAACTTGCGTTTGGTGTAAAACGAGCACTAGCTGTTCTGCTCGCCTTTGAAAAAACGGAGGCTCAAGCGCGCTGATTTGGAATGTCTTGGTCTGTCACAAAGTATCTAAGCTCCTCCCCTTACTCTGCCTGGCCCGCCCAGAGACGTTGGCCCGCCAATGAGACACGACCGTGCGAGCGCCACATATGTGTGTGAACACACACACTGTAACGCAAGTGTTTCTTGTCGGTTCTTTGACGTCTCTTGTATTTCCGCAACGAGACTGTATTGGGGGTTATCTGAGCCATGGTTGAGAAGGAATTGGGGGAAAGGAACTTTGGCTTTAACTCGCTGAAGTACATTTACTGCGACATGCCTCCCGTGTGTTCTAGAATATTTACAGAACACGGCTAAAGGCTATGTGCGACTCGCCATTGCGATACATAGATAGATAGATAGATAGATAAATACTTTAATAATCCCAGAGGGAAATTATTTAAATTAAATTATTATTAATTGAAATTATTACATCCACTGTAAACAGAGCGCATGGTGCCGTGGCTCCACGGCAGAATTTCGGGAACGTCTTTGAATACTGTGTTAGTTGCCCACTAATACCTATATTAAAGAATACATAAAATAGCATGTCATGTCCGCCCCCCCCCCCCACGCAGTCTTTACGGTTCATAATATTTAGGAGGCGCACAAAGCTTTTGGCCGTGATGTTATATATTATAATGTCCTCAAATACGAGGCGGAGGCAGTGTCTAGTCCACGGTTTATTCAACCATCAAACTGTATTCAATTCCGAACAGTAGAAATAGTAATATCAAATCTGCGCACGGAGCGCCCCCCCGTTCGACAAATATCGATATTTATCTTATATCGATATTCTGCTTGAAGATATCGAGATATGACTTTTGGTCCATATCGCCCAGCCCTAGCGTGTGTGTGTGTGTGTGGTGGGATTGGAGTGAATTTAACGACGTAAAAACACAACTCACACACACTGCGAAGTTTGTGTTTGTGTTTGCGGTCGGTTAATTAATGCGTACGGTTTTCTGTGTGTGTTCTTTTTTGTACAAGATTTGTTTTACGTCTGTGTGTGTGTGCGTGTGTTTTTATGTGTGTGTTCATGTTATGTGTGTGTGCGTGTTTTTCTGTCTCTGTTTGTTTGTCTGTAGTGGTGGGGACTGTGTTTCTGTGTGTGTGTGTTTTTGCGTATTGGGGCCTGTGTGTTTGTGTGTGTCTATGTTTCTATGTGTGTGTTTGTGGTAGTGGGTGGGGCCTGTGTGTGTTTGTGGCAGTGGTGTGACCTATGTGTGTGTGTGTGTGTGTTTGTGGTAGGGGGGCTGTGTGTGTGATTATGAGTTTCAATATGTGTGTGTATGCTTGGTGCATACCAAGTTTGTGTGTCGCTTTGGGACACACAAACTTGTTGCCTCTTGAGTGTTGAAGAGCAGAGGAGTGTGTGTGTGTGTGTGTGTGTGTGTGTGTGTGTGTGTGTGTGTGTGTGTGTGTGTGTGTGGGGGGGGGGGGTTGCCTGTTTTTCTATGTGTTTGTTTGTTGTGGTGGTGCCTGTGTGTGTGTTACTGTGCTTTTATGTGTATGCGTGTGTGAGTGCTGGCCTGTGTGTGTGCGTTCTAATTTTTGGGTCACATTTTTGGGGCTGTCAAGGAGCAGAGGGATGTGTGGAGGAGTGTGTGTGAGTAGGATTGTGCTTTGTGCGTTCGGCTCCGAGTGAAGTGTTGTCGCCGTGCTCTGACCCCTGCTGTGTGTGTCTCAGTGTGCGTCTCGCTCCGGGTAGTTGATGATGGTTATTAATATTCAACAGCAGTACAGGACACCACGAGTTTGCAAAAGAAGTGCCACAAACAGAAGCACACACACACACACACACACACACACACACACACACACACACACACACACACACACACACACACACACACACACACACACACACACACACACACACACACACGAGATGGAAATTAACTTTTTTGCCAACCAGCCACTGTGGCAGGTAGATTTAAAAATCTACCAGCCACTCATCTTTTTTACCAGCCACTTTTTTATGCGCTCTATATTTTTTTTAATGTATGCGTACATTTTAAACAATATAATAGTAACAATACATAAGAAAAGTGTTTTTCATACACATCATTTTTTCCATCAGAAGTGATTCTTACTATAAGTAGGTGCTACCAAGGAACTGAGTTGAAAATGTTACACTCTTACTGCATATGATAAACAATACACAGGTATCTGCCATGTTAATGTCAAAGGTGTTACGATGACAAGTTTGGGGATAATGCATCTATACAAAGTATTTTCAATAAAAAACGAATTGACATATTAACAATAAAACAACATGCATGGCTACACCATCATAAGTCAATCTAATTAGTGCCTGAATACAAATGTGTCCACAGACATGGTAACTAACGTATGATAGTAAGCATTATTGGCCCTTAACACTAATATTCAGAAAAAACACTGCCTCAAAAGGCTATTGGCTTAAGCAATACAAGTAGAGGCATATACTTGAACTTTATACCCTGAACTTTTAAACGTTGCAAACGTGCAAAAACATAATTATATATTTATGTGGCATTCAGTCCAATGCTGGAAATATATCTGTGGCATTCAGTAGGCCAATGCTGTGGTAAAGTATGGAAAGTATGACCAAGTGTTTCTTTCTGTTGAATAGATAGAACGTTATCAAACCCCTGTGGTAGAAATGTGTTAATGTTTGTCCCTACAATACAATAATGGTAAAAACAGAAATACTCAACGGTAACTGCGTAAGTCAAACCGTCCAATCTGAAGGCTCTACTTAGCCACGCCCCCTACTCACTTCCACCAATGCAAAGCGAACAGAACTGAGTAGGGGAGGGCGTAGCCTAACTAGCTTGTGAACGACCCAGAGAAACGCAACGCAAATTCAATGTGAACATGTATGAGGCTTTAATAAAATCCCGGACGATTTTTAAATTTCGCCACACATTTTTTAAAAGTGTCTCAAAAAGAGGGCATGTCCGGAAAAAAGAGGACATCTGGTTACCCTATGTACGGGAAACCCATTTGATTCCTACCTGTAACACTGTTAAATAGCGGCCCAAATTGGTGAGCGCTATCCTGGTAAATTCTCTCCGTGAGAAATACGAAGTGTGGCGTGTGAGCGTGTGCATGGGTTGAATTGCGTGTGTCAAACGCCGAATGCGTGAGACTTGAGAGCCCTATTATCCCGGATGCCGGACAGTCGCAGTTTAGCAAAAGAGGCGTAGAAGAAGAAGGGGGCCGGATGTTGACAGTAATGGTTGTGGAACTGCGCAGCGCCGTATAAAGAATGTATTAAATATGCAAATTCGATCAGACCTTACTGGAAAGTATTACCCGACACAGTGGCGGGTGAAGTGACACAACGGCCACCATACAAATCCACCCGCAAATGGCGGGTGGCGGGTGTTAATTTCCATCCCTGATACACACCCGCACACAGAAATACACGCATAGAAACACGCACACACATAGAAACACACCCAAACATGGAAACACAAACTTAGAAATACGTACACAGAAAAATATAGAAACTCACCCACATGTAGAAACACACACACACATCAAAAGAACAGAATTTGATAGAATCAGGTTTGCAGGCCATTTTGAATTACATGTTCATGACATCCCTACTCCCCCCTCTCCCTCCTCCCCCAACTTCTTTCCTTCCCCTCCTCCGCAAGAGTCCAGCGTTACATTCTGGCCAACTCACGCATGTCACTGTAGTGTACGAAAATTGTTTTTAAATCGGTCTTGCTTGCGAATCCAAAAGTTTTGCTTGCGAATCCAAAAGCTTTGCTTGCTGTTGAGCTGGATCTCATGGGCGGGACCTACGCCGAAAGATGTAAGACACGTCTCTATTGGCCAGTCTCGATCGGAGGGGCAGCTTGGCAACATCCACAGTTAGTAACGAGAGAGGGAGTTTTGAAGTCCATGATGAGACAGAGCGGGACTCGGGAGCTGAGAGGAAAGAAAATCAATGCACAGGTACTGTATGTCTTCCACCATAGTAATAGCAACAATGTTATGTTTGAGCTGGTGCATGTAGATTGCTTTTGTTTAACGATCTGTGGATGTTGTAATGGGTTAAAAAATGCACATTATTTTGTCAGCCTGTAGATGCTAGCTTAGCTCAAATACCTAGTCATAGGTATGTTACCTGCCCAGGCTGCCTATTAGCCTGCATGACGTTGTGCATGTAGCTTCTAGTTAGGACTATTTGTGTTCAACAATCTCTCGTTACTAACTGTGGATGTTGCCAAGCTGTCACTCCGATCGAGACTGGCCAATCGAGATGTGTATTACGTCTTTCGGCGTGGGTCTCGCCCACGAGATTCAGCTCAACAGCAAGCAAATCTTTTGGATTCGCAAGCAAAACCTTTGGATCCGCAAGCAAAACTTTTGGATTCGCAAACAAAACTTTTGGATTTTCATACAAAACTTTTTGATTTGCAAACAAAACTTTTGGATTTGCAAGCAAAACTTTTGGATTTGCAAACAAAACTTTTGGATTTGCAAACAAAACTTTTGGATTCCGCGCAAAAAATTTTTTAGCACACTTATTTTACTTGCAATACAATTTTTTTTGGATTGCAGTGTCGATAGTTTTTGTCTCAAATCTATTTCTTGATTGCAGTTTGCAAAGTTTTGCTCTCAAACCTATTCTGTTTGATTGCATAATAAAGACACAAATCTACCTCCATACTCGCTAACCCTACCCGAGCGAGCGTCGTTCAGAAGTCTTCGAAGACGTTTAAGAATTCCGAATTGCTTGATTTTTTCTTCTGACTCGTCCCCCTCGACCCCCAAAGGTCTCAGCCCGCCGCCCAAATTGGATTACAGCTAATTTGCATAACTGTTACCCGAGCCAGCGGGTAACAACGGTGGACGCTAAGAATACAGAGTTAGATTAATTCCCCCTCGAACAACATAGTGAATATTGTGCTCGTTTACGCAGCCAATTAGAAGGCAGTTTGAATTTCGCCTTGACGAATCACAAACAAACACTGTAAGCAACTGTTAATAGCATCTTTAATTAGCCTTTGATAGTACTGTTAGGACCTACCTAGACCTACCTTTATCACTCCGCTTTACAGGTGTTCTAATAAATGTTAATGTTATTAACAGTCTTTATGTAGCATAGATTGCTAGTGTGTTTATGTGTTGCTTGGCAACAGTTCAGGGCCCAGTTTCCCGAAAGCATCGTTAGCCTAAAGCCCAGTTCAGACCAAAGATTTGCCTTGCAACGACTTGCAACTCGCAACTCCTTGCGACGAGACGGGCTAAAACTGGGCAGTTCACACTGGCTGCAACGGGCGGCGACGGTAGGTGGTTTCCCTAGCAACTGTGAACGCTCTGGCACAGCTGAGCATCATTTGCGTAGGTTAGATTTGCGATTATTTTTATTTTGCTTGAGAGTAGGCTAGAGTTAGTGTGTTTTGTCATTCTCCACTACATCTGCATTGGAGTAAATAGCTGGAGCTTACAGTTAGTTTAGATTAACCGTTGTTGGATACATTGCATTTTCCGTTAGTTGAATTGCAGTTTGATCTGTCTTTGTTTATCATCGGCTCAACTACTACTTGGAGATGGATAACTTAATTATAAACAGGCCTAATTATGTTAGTGGGAGTAAAATGGTGGAAGTCTTAAAATAATAAAAAATAATATGGTCGGATTCCAGTCCGTTGTCCCGTAGACCCACAGAGAAATTCTTCGCCGTAGTAGAAAAATCATAAATTCTTCCTGAAAACAAGAAAGGCAGCCAGATCAACTTGTGACCCTACTATCCATGTAGAGTTAAGACCATGAATTGTTCGCGTTTCCGAAAATAAGACGCCTTTACATCCAGTTAAAGGGGTCAATGTGACTTGAGTCACAATGATTTCCGGAGTCGCTGCTTTGCTTACAGAGAAATGCCGTTAATAAATGTATGCACAGTGCGTTCAGGATTAGGACTGATATGTCTGCCTAGGCCTAATCAATTGTGTTTTAATATCTTTAGCATTCATATTATTGTACTCCATTCTTTTCGTAGGCTACTCTGCGGTTGGCCTTGATGGGGAGATATCTTAACCCTTTTTAACCCCATTTTTCCCTGCGTCATAGCCCGTTTCAGCACTATGTCAGTGGACAGGTACAATCCTACGAACGTCGTGAGTGCAGCGAATGCGCGTTCATGTTAAGAGGAGTTTCGGGAAACGCTCCAAAGAAATTAACGATGGTTCGAAAGATCCATCGTGAGAATGATCGTACAAGCGAAGATCCATCGTTATCGGGAAACTGGGCCCATTCCCAGTCCAGTTGCGGATCTATTTGTGTTGGCGGGGCCAAATAAATCATTTGATAAACAAACAAATCAAAATCAATTGTTGCTTATGACTGTTAACCAGTAAATTGTGCTTGTAGAACTGTTTTCTAAAAGCAATATCACCCTTGATTATTATTTTTATTATTATCATTATTATTGTTATTATCGTGATTATCTTTGGCAGTTTTGCCTACGGCCCCGTACCTACGACCAAACCACAGCCATGCTGATTTTCAGTATAACAGCACGACCTCGAGTGTGATATTGCTTAATTATCAATCTGTATATATATATGTATTTGTTAACAATATCTACTCATTTATGAACATATTTATATCCATGCTTTGCCAAAACGTTTTTTTCATTCAGAGGTCATGCCAATAAAGTTTTATTGAATTTCCTTGAAAAAAGCGAGAGAGCGAGAGCGAGAAAGACAACGAGAGAATGAGAGAGAGAGAGAGAGAGAGAGACAGAGAGACACACAGACAGACAGACAGAGAATGAGGGAGAGTTACAGACAGACAGACAGACAGACAGACAGACAGACAGACAGACAGACAGACAGACAGAGAACGAGAGAGAGAGAGAGACAAACAAACAGAGAACGAGAGAGAGAGAGACAGACAGACAGACAGAGACAGACAGACAGACAGAGAACGAAAGAGAGGGATCGTTTTCTCAATTGAGCGATTAGCTTCAGCTCCGTTATCATAAAAAAAAAAGTTTTTCTCACCATCTATTAGCATCTTTAAACTGATTCTCTATGTCGCGACGTGTTCCGTCACCCTCGACGGTTGCTGTCACATTCATGGCATTAAGTTTAACGATTCGCATTTCAGACGCAGATAAAGAAATATACATACTTTTAACTCAGGCCGTCTGATCCGAATCCACTTAAGCTAATTAACGACGTGAGTCTCGGTGACTGTCTCGAACCCTCGCAGCGTCCTTACTGTGTTTACCAGGCGGTTCGCTAATGGCCGCCATCTTGTGTCGTCTTGCCTCGTTTGTGAGCTCACAGATATTTGAAAGCTATCGCGTCCAGAAATGTTACGCTAGCGACCTACTGCAGGCTAAAGCGATGGAGGGTTCGATGTAGACCGTCGTGGCAGTTTCTCTGTGCCGATGACCGATGAGACTTTTGAATGTGTAGAAAGCGCACAATAGTTGAAGAGAATAAACCCTATTTAATGTTCAAAGGTTCAAAGTTTTTTATCCGCCATTTGTGCATAAACCAGACAGTTCAAACACATTGGAATTATTGTGCAGGGCTTCCCAAGTAAAGTACAGTATTAATACAAAGAGAGAGAGAGAGAGAGAGAGAGAGAGAGAGAGAGAGAGAGAGAGAGAGAGAGAGAGAGAGAGAGAGAGAGAGAGAGAGAGAGAGAGAGAGAGAGAGAGAGAGAGAGAGAGAGAGAGAGAGAGAGAGAGAGAGAAAAAAACAATAAATAGTAATAATAAAAAATATAAAGATATAAAAAGTTTTAAAAATGGAGATAAGGACAAATTTAAATTTAAATAGTTGTATAGGTAAAGTACAATTCTACACTACATCAGTGCGGTTAGTTTTATTACCTTTTTTTGCTAACAAATGGAAATCAGACAAATCAGGTTGTCTGGCTTTCCTTTTAGAAGATACACTTGGCCACTGTTCGGTCTGGAGGTGAAATTATGGTATGGCTGCTGAAGTGAGCGTAAAATATTCCACGTTGTCCGAACAGGATTTGGAAATAATCCTGCAGTCCGTGCACCAGGATTGTTTGACGTAGATGACCGTTCCACCTCCCCGGGTTTTGCCGCTATCCCTAGCGCTCCGGTCCCCCCTGAAGACCGTATATCCGTCCAGTGTCACAGCCTCGTCAGGTGACTTTTCCCCAGCCATGTCTCGCAGAAACACAACAAGGTGCAATCCTGGATGTCCTTCTGCATGGATATCCCATGGACATAATCAAGGATGGACCACGGACTGGAAAATGGCCGCCCATTCATTCTTATACAAACTGCTCAGCGGCACAGGGTAACATACAGGAGCGATTTGCTTCCGCGTTATGGGGCCAAGACACGTGGCCTAGTCCGTGACGTACCGGATGCAGAGATCTTCTTCTTCTTCTTGTTTAGTGGCGGATCATAGTTTTTCCCCATATACCGCCACCTACTTGGCAAATGATACTTAAAATCATAAAAATAAATTCAAAAAAAAAAAAAAACTGACGAAACAAAATAAACAAAATAAAACAAACAATAGAAATTAATAAATAAAAAATATATATACTTAAGGTTAAATTCTTCTAATTAGGTTAGTATCTTTTAGCTAATTTATCAGCAATTTCATTGCCATTTATTCCATGGTGGGCTGGAATCCAACAGAACTGAATAACTAAACCAAGGCTTATAATATTTAAAAGAAGATGCTTTACCTCTATCACCAAATCTTCACGTATTGAATTATCTGTTATAAAACTTTGTAGTACTGCCATAGAATCAGTACATATCACTGATCTAAGAGGTTTAGTATCTACAACCCATCTAAGAGCGGTTATTATTGTGGCCATCTCGATTGAGTATACTGATAAAGTCACCCACTCTATATCCATATCCTTTTTCAAATTCTGGAATATATATGCCAATACCACATTGTCTTTGGATCTTTTGAATAAATGGATCAATACATGATGAATCACAATGATCGCAAGCAGAGGACCATGAGAGTTATTGAGCAGCAGATGAACCAGTCCAAAAATCGGACACGTTAACGGAGCACTGAACTAGGCCCTCTCGGATGCCATTTGTTTCACTACGACTCCTTTCAGCTGCACACCCCTCTTTCCCAGCGAGATAACGGCTAATAAAACGCTTCAGGTGGCGTTTTGAAAAGAAAAAACGTAATTTTTTTTAGGACATGGCATGAAGGTAATTATGAGCCTTTGATTGATATCCAGACATTTTTTGCGGAGACACATTCCTGTTCCCCACTTGTATTGGAGTGGACGGCGATATCTACTTCTGGGCCACATGAAATGACGGACCCCCGTCCACAGCCAGCTTAAACAGCTGATATACCAGGCTTGGCCTCTGAGCACTGGTGGATTGCAGAAGTATGCACTGCTCCTGGGGGCCTGGGATATCCTTACATGAAGCTCATCCATTTTGTTTCCCAAAGACTGGACGTTCGCGAACAGTATGATCGGGAGAGTTAGCCTCCCTATGCTGGCCAAACGCCCGAGCCTTCGCTGCACTCCTCCCCGTCTACCGCGTCTCCGCTACGGGCAGTTGTGGGTGGGAGAGCTGCCTGCCGGTGGTTGGCATGGCGATGCGATGAGTAGCTCCGGGTAATCGCTCAACGTACTCGGGTCAAACAGGCCAGAATTACTGCGCTCTCTCAGTATCAGTAAGTTCGCCCGGTCGTATGTGATGTTTAGGGACAGTTTGATTGCCATAGTCGGCACTAAAAGCGAGAAAAACATAAAAGACGCAACTTGGAGACCCGAAAATGTGTGTGATCTAATGTGTGTGAATACTAGTCGGCGCTCTAGCAGAGAGAGCCCAGAGTGAGGGGGAGAGAGGGGGAGAGAAGGGGCTACTTTGTCGCCTTCAAAAAACAAACACACACACTCACAGAATGTCAGGTCCGCAACTCAAACAACAGATGTATTACGTGGTTATTGCTTTTCATCTGCTGTTCTTCTAATAAAAGAACAGGTTGCGCAACAACAGGAAGAACGAGAACAACATCAGTTGAAAACAATCACACACACACACACGCACACACAATGAACCCCAACACACACACCCAAAACAAACACACTTATACATACACGCACATCAACTCCCCCTCACACACACAGATCACACACACATCAACCTCCGACATACACACAGACACACACACAATCAACCACCAACACACCCACACACAGACAATCAAGAACCAAAGCGCGCACACAAACAACCACTAACACACATACACACACATACACACACTAATTTAAAGAGACTGTTGTAAGTCAGAGCTTAAACATCAGTAGACAGAAAGTAAGACAGATTCATGTCTTACTTCGTAAATGGCATCAAGTCAAAGATGATCACATTAGTTAATTGCGCTGGCATTAACAAATTTACTTTGCAGTGGAGATCTCAGAGTTCTGAACTCGAGGTCACGTTGGCCAAAAGGAGTGCAGACTAAGTAATGTTCTCGCCTGCCCAGCCAATAGGCAACGCTTACCACAATGTCCCCCCCCCTCCCAACTGTAAAATTAACTTGAAAAGTTTGCCGAAAAGTTAGGATAATTGCCCAAGTCATATTTTAAGGTTCATCTTGTATTTAGCTTTAATACAAGATTAATTAATAGATGACTTGACGATGGCAGATATTGATTATGGATTGTAAAAAGCACACTGATTGGCTTAGCATGTAACGTATGAGGCGCAGTAAATCTGCTGAATTGGCCAGCAAATTTGGCTAAAATATGACTTAGGAAATTATGCTATGAGGCTAACAATATCAATTATGCTATGAGGCTAACGATTTCGATTCAGGGCGTTTAGCAGATGCTTTAATCCAAAGCGACCGACAACGGTTCACACAACCATTCACACATCACAGTGGAGTCGACCCCTCAATGCAACAGCCAAATGTACACACATTCTCCCGTTCATACACACATTCACCCATTCATACACCCATTCACACAGACACACTCACCTATTCATAGTCACCAAAAATTGACCTTTACAGTTGAACAATTAAAGAAAAAAGATATCACATAAAATAAACATCTTGCACCTTAAATATCTCAAAAGGGCTACCACTAAACATGTTCGGTCCCATACCCTAATAATCCTTCTGTCTCCAAGATTCTTGAGAGAAACTAAAGGATACAGGCTAACCCCTGCAGTTGCTTCTACTTCCATTGACAAATGACAACACTACAATCCCGTAATAACCCTCACGCTTTTCCATTCCGTCTCCCCAATGCAATTGAGAAACGACAGGTTCAGGGTACGAATAATCAAACTCAGATCAAAATCGGCCTGTAATAGAACGCGATCTGCAAATCGCAAAGGCTGCAAAAAAAAAAGAGTTCTTTCAAAACATTTTCTTTTTCCGGGGGGAGATTTGTTGCCGTCACTGACTGGAAATCAGTACGATTTATATTTAATTTTTTTAACAATTCAATAGTTAAATAAAGATGGTATAATTAATCTGGCTTCCGTCCAAAACACAGCACTGAAACAGCCCTAGTCAAAATCACCAATGACCTCCTCCTTGCAGCCGACTCTGGATTACTCACCATTCTCATCCTCCTCGATCTCAGCGCAGCATTCGACACCATCTCCCACCCTCTGCTCCTGGACCGCCTGGCTGGCATTGGGATCACTGGTGCTGCACTCTCCTGGTTTACATCCAACCTCACCGGCCGTCAATTTGTTCAACTAAGCAACCACAAGTCTGGGTGTTCAGGTGTCTCACTGGGTGTCCCCCAGGGGTCAGTCTTGGGTCCACTCCTGTTCACCACTTACCTCCTCCCGCTGGGCACACTCCTCCGTCACCATGGGGTCCATTTTCACTGCTACGCTGACGACACAGGTCTACATCTCCACCAAACCCACCGCTGCCATCCCCCCCACCTCCCTCATCACGTGCCTGGAAGAGATCCGGAGCTGGTTGAGCAGGAACTTCCTGAAACTCAATGGAACTAAGACCGAGGCCCTGCTCATCGGATCCAAATCCACCCTCACTAAATCACAACACACCCCAGCTCCACTCATAATCATCGATGGATTCCCAGTACCCTTCTCCTCCAAAGTCAAGAGCCTTGGCGTCATCCTGGACAACACCCTCTCATTCGCACCCCATATTCACAACATCACCCGGACTGCATTCTTCCACCTCCGCAACATCGCCAGACTCCGCCCATCACTGACCCAATCCAGCACTGAAATCCTAGTTCACTCATTTGTCACATCACGCATAGACTACTGCAACGCCCTCCTCACCGGACTCCCCACCAAACTCATCAACAGACTGCAGATCATTCAGAACTCAGCCGCCCGGATCATCACCCGCACCAAATCATCTGACCACATCACCCCTGTCCTCATCCAACTTCACTGGCTCCCAGTACACTACCGCATCCAATACAAAACCCTACTCCTCACCTACAAAGCTCTCCACAACCTAGCCCCCAGTTACCTCTGCGACCTTCTCCAAGAATACACTCCCTCCCGCTCCCTCCGCTCAACCTCTGCTGGACTACTATGTATCCCCACATCACGACTCACTACAATGGGTGCCCGGTCATTCAGCTGTTCAGCACCCAGGCTCTGGAACTCCCTCCCCCCACACATAAAACAGTCAGACACCATTACAACCTTCAAGTCACAACTCAAAACTCACCTGTTCAAACTCGCACACAACGTCTAACTGATCACTGTTTTGATTGTTTGTTTGTTTTGTTTAGTCTTGTTTTTTTTTTTGTTTTTTTTTTATTTATTATGTTTATTTATTTATTTTTTCCACAATGTCTTGTTTTTTTAAACGATGTATGATGACTATATGCTCTGTAAGGTGACCTTGGGTATCTTGAAAGGCGCCTCTAAATTAAATGTATTATTATTATTATTATTATAATATCAATTCTTCTCAACACATCGGCGTGGCCTAAAGAGCAGTTTATATGTTGACTTCTTCCAGTGTTGTGTCAGTCATACCAAAGAATGATTTATTGACTTTTTTAGTCAATAATACAGAACATAAGGAACTCCATAAAATAAAAAATCGCATATTAAATTGCAATCGCAATATTGGTCAAAATAATCGCAATTAGATTGTTTCCCAAAATCGTTGAGCCAACCCCTGCAGTCTCTTCCATCCCTGGCTATCCTCCCCCGAGAGGCATAACCCAGATTGTGTACATTACCTGCCTTGCGATGCCCGCTAACGCAAAATCAATGCCATCTCGCTCTTCTTCACCCTCGACAGATGAGTAGGAGGGGATCTCATCACAGAGAGTTAGCTGATTCTGATTAGACGGTATCGCTATCGATTTGTATGAGAAGAAATGCGAAGCGAGGTGTAGAACTGGTTTTGGCTGACGTAGAGGTTAGGATGGATGAGGTTTGGAGCTGGCGTATGAATATTCATGATCTTTCACGGATTCTGAATGCGCTGAATTGAATTGATTTGTGCGAAGAAAACAAATTAGTGCTAGGTCAGTGTTGATGTGAGTTGATGAGGATGCACATTTCTGGAGGAATACACATTAGGAAGGGAATGGTTTGACGCATGGAGTGGTCAACACTCAACAGGTGTTCGCAATCAAACCCATTCCCCCCCGCAAATCCAATGCGCTCCCAACATGCCAATACTCCCCCTACAGGCCAGACGCGTATGGAGGTAGATTTGTGTCTTTATTATGCAATCAAAAATAATAGGTTTGAGAGCAAAACTTTCCACACTGCAATCAAAAAATAGGTTTGAGAGCAAAACTTTCCACACTGCAATCAAAAAATAGATTTGAGAGCAAAACTATCGACACTGCAATCAAAAAATGTTTTATTGCAAGATAAATTAATGTGATAAAAAAATTAATGGGAATCCAAAAGTTTTCTTTGCAAACCCAAAAGTTTTGTTTGCAAATCCAAAAGTTTTGTTTGCGAATCAAAAAACTTTGTTTGCGAATCCTAAAGTGTTGCTTGCGAATCCAAAAGCTTTGCTTGCTGTTGAGCTGAATCTCGTGGGCGGGACCTACGCCGAAAGATGTAAGACACGTCTCTATTGGTCTCGATCGGAGTGACAGCTTGGCAACATCCACAGTTAGTAACAAAAGAGGGAGCACCCGATTCCCGCTCTGTCTCATCATGGACTTCAAAACTCCCTCTCTCGTTACTAACTGTGGATGTTGCCAAGCTGTCACTCCGATCGAGACTGGCCAATAGAGACGTGTCTTACATCTTTCGGCGTAGGTCCCGCCCACGAGATTCAGCTCAACAGCAAGCAAAGCTTTTGGATTCGCAAGCAACACTTTAGGATTCGCAAACAAAGTTTTTTGATTCGCAAACAAAACTTTTGGATTTGCAAACAAAACTTTTGGGTTTGCAAACAAAACTTTTGGATTCCCATTAATATTTTCTTTAGCACATTAATTTATCTTGCAATAAAACATTTTTTGATTGCAGTGTCGATAGTTTTGCTCTCAAATCTATTTTTTGATTGCAGTGTGGAAAGTTTTGCTCTCAAACCTATTATTTTTGATTGCATAATAAAGACACAAATTTACCTCCATAGACGCGGCACGTCCCCCCACAACCACATAAAGTTAGCTGAGTCTGTATGTCATATGTCGTTTTTTAAACACATATGATTAAATCTTATGATTGAGCATCATGCTGAAATCCCAGAACACACAGAACTCAATACTTCAACCACATCAATGAGATGACTCAAAGCCCACACACACAAACACACACACACAAACACACAATAACCTCGTAATTCTGCACTATCATGCACCAGCTAGCGTGAAACACGTCACTTTCCAGACGCTCCAGGTTGTTTCAAACTCTTGAATTAAACAGAACAGGTGTTACACAATGAACGAAACGAAGTAGATCAGCTGCTGCACTCAAAACACAACCTTGAAATCTCCCGGCGAGCGAGAGACTACGGCCTCGCATACGAAAACAGCCCTCGTAATCTAAATGTATATGTAAACAACAGGCCACTAATTAGCCTGTCTGGGCTCCTGTATCCCCTTAAGCTACGCAATTACCACGGAAAGTTGAACACATCTTGTTAGCCCAGCCCAGGCAATCCAATCAATTTTTACTTAATTTTTTTTTTTTAGAGAGAAAGAGAGAGAGAGAGACATCCTTGACATCAAGCACTCCTTGATTTCATAGCTTGATGGCAGCAGTGGCAGCAGGGGCAGCAGCGGCAGCGCTAGCGGAGGAGCTAAGTGCTAAGCGGGTCAACGCTCTCATACCAACAGACGCTGAAGTGCGGTGGGGAAAAAAGGCAGGGAGGAGCGGAGGGAGGAGGAGGGAGGGGGGAGGTTGAGGAAGGAGGGGAAAAAAAGAGGATGGAGGGGATGGGGGAGGAGAGAGGGGAGGAGGGGAGAAAAGGAGAATGGAGGGGAGGAGGGGAGAAAAGGAGGATGGAGGGGAAGGGGGAGGAGGGAGGGGAGGAGGGGAGAAAAGGTGAATGGAGGGGAAGGGGGAGGAGGGAGGGAAGGAGAGAGAAGGATTGAGGAGGATGAATGGAGAAAGGGGGGAGGAGGGAGGGGGGATAGCATTGCTCGCCGCCGACGAGCTAATTAGCGTGAATATGAAAATAGCAGCTGATTCGGCTAGGGTAAACGCCTGACCCTCAGGGCCGCGATGTCGAATGATCAAGGCTAATACGCACTAATGTTTACCACAGTATAATCCATTCGGACTGCTGGAAATATGGAATACGCGGCCCGGGGAAATGTAGCTTGTTTGCTGCGCTGCGGTAGCTCTGTTTGCTACTGTGAGCCTACTGTGAGCCTTTAGGGTGGCGTAGGAGAAGAGAGAGAGAGAGAGACACACACTCTCACAGACAGAGAGAGAGACAGAGAGACACAGACCGAGACAGACAAAGACAGATACAGAGACACTGACAGACACAGTATTGTTCTCTCTGCTGAAGGCTTTCGGGAGGCTCCCAGTCTGTGTCTGAGGTAATCTGCCAGTATTAAAATGACCCGGGATGGAAGGGAGGGCATGATTGAATTTCTTAAGACTGAGACACACACACACACACACACACACACACACACACACACACACACACACACACACACACACACACACAATGCAAGTGCATTTCCAGTGCACTTGCACACACATGCACACCAATAGTCCAAAAAAACAACCTATACAAGTTCCCAGAGCACTCAAACACAAACACACTCACACTCACTCACACACACACATACAGAGCCGCTTGGAATAAACCCAATTTCGCCAGGGTCCCCTCTGTAGCGTGGCCCCTATTGGTCCCCTCACCCCCTGATCACTATAAATCACGTGGTGGCGGCCGGACTTCAGACCAGACGTCATCATCTGTGTGTGTGTGTGTGTGTGTGTGTGTGTGTGTGTGTGTGTGTGTGTGTGTGTGTGTGTGTGTGTGTGTGTGTGTGTGTGTGTGTGTCCCCAACACCTACGCTGATGAAGTGAGGTGTTGCCATCGTTAACGCCGTTGTAACTGCCATCGTTAATGCAGCAGAGAAAGATATACTTAGACATTGGTACCTAACATGTGCCTAGTCACAGTGCTACGGATCGCCTTCAAACAAGCCCTTGCCAGTGGCCGCATCTACAAACAACTGAGGCAAACCCATGATCCCGTCCCGCAACCGCCCCGCAACCGCCAACCGCCATCGGACGGTGAAGACCTCCCTGTGGATTTTAACAACTACGTGCGCCAACTTCAATGCCATGAATGGACAATGTTCGAGATTCATGAAAGACAATTCAGGAAATCATTGGATACCAAACTACTCCAAGAAAGAGCGCACTTTGCCTGCTCCGGCGATCCAGCGAAGTGGAGTAAAGTGGCATCCATCCTAACCGGAGTATTCTTCCAAAACGGAATATTCCGCACAGGAAATATCAACGGGAAGGAGTTCGGATTACCACTCCTGAAATACGCAACACGGATTCTAAAGAAGTTTCCATTGACCGATAAACATCCAACGGAGTTGACACCGGCTTCCATTACTTCCTGGATTGAGAGACAGCTGATCTTCGTTAGAGACGTCATCCAACCATCACTCAGCAGAGGGGCAGCAGACGAACGCCACAAACGCCAAAGGAGAGTCAGCAGAGACAAACTGTCATACCTATGGCAGCACCGCAGGTCCAAAGCTATTGACATAATTGAAAATAATAGCATGTTTCCCTCCCCCCCGCCAACCGTCAATAATACGACTGACGTTTATAAGTACTATATGGCCAAATGTCAATCACCCCCGATACAAACGCTGACCCCGCCCCCTTGGTCCACAAGCTTGGAGACGGTTATCCCGGATTATTATCCATCCACTGCTAAATTCACTTTTGAAGAAGTAGATAAAGTTATTTCCCACCTGCCCAATAACAGTGCCAGTGGATACGATGGGGTGACATATGAGACCATCAAAGCCAGAAAACCCCAGTCCACCCAAATACTAACATATTTATTTAACACCTGTTTGATTAATGGAAAGGTGCCAGGATCATGGAAGGGGGCCCTCATCCATAGAATACCTAAGAAAGACAATATTCCAAGCGACCCATCCACATGGAGAGACATCTCTCTCCTTCCCACTGTCTACAAAATCTTTATGAAATGTCTGCTTGGCCGCATCCTCCCATGGCTTGTGGACACAGGCATCCTCTCACCCAAACAAAAAGCTTACATAGCCAGACAGGGTATGAACGAGCATGTGTTCTGCCTTAAAACTGGAGTCGATGATTTTAAACATGAATCATCTAAACTTTTTACTGTATTCCTAGATTTTAGAGATGCCTTTGGAACACTATCCCACAAAATTATGCTGAATGCACTGAAGGAGATCCATCTACCTCAGCCCTTTGCAGACCTCATAACGGATGTATATAAGGGATCTTTTCTGCAGGTAATCTGTGGACACCAACTCACAGAGCCCATTCCGCTCCAGGTTGGAATTAAAACAGGCTGCCCTTGGAGTGCGGTGAACTTCATCCTTGCCATTAACCAGTGGCTCAAGTGGCTCGTTCAGTGTGCACCACCTGATATCAGATCCCCAAACCCTGTTCAGGGTTACGCTGATGATGTCGAGGTGTCCTCCAGAGACGAGAGTGTCATACATAACATGCTGGCCAGAACAGATGAATTTCTTCACTGGTCAAAGCTGGAGGTGAAGCACACCAAGTGTCCAGCTCTTTATGAGCGACGCAGTGGTGGCAACCGCTGGTATAAAGCCAAATCTGACAAACCGCCCTCCTTCACAATAATGGGGCAGCCTATCAGGGTCTACTCACGCCACGAGTCATACACCTATCTTGGCCATAACATCAACATTGCGGGTGAGTGGGGGGAGCAGGCACAGGAGCTATGTAGTGCCTATAAGAACAGAATCTATCTAATTGATTCCTCCCCACTCCCTGTAGTCATGAAACTGGACGCTATCAGAGAGGTGGCCCTTGCAAAGGTTCAACACCTCTTTGCAAACGTTCACATCCTGCAAAATGTCTTACAAGACATGAACAATAAAACAGTCCAGGCTGTCCGAAAATGGCTAGGGCTGAACTCACACTCTACCCGGGACCTCATCTTCCTCTCACGTAAAGAGGGGGGGCTGGGTGTCCCAAACGTGGAATGGATATACACTGCTACCAGGCTGACACACCTCCTCAGCATGCTCAACAATGATGACGCTACTGTCAGAGAGCTTGCCAGAGCTTCCCTCATGCTGGACCTCAGGAAGAGGAAGGTCCCTCTGGCCAAAGCAGGCCAGGACAGCTTCTTAGGCTTTGGGAGGAAAAGCAGCGGGAAACTGGACACACAAGCTGCAGGCTTTGGAGTTCGGTCGGACTGGCCGGACCTAAATGATCTGTGCAACAGAATGTCAGTCAAACTGGAATGGACACAACACAACTCACACACAGCACCACAGGCATCTGATGCAGTTGTCACCGACCCTTCTGTAACCGCAGAGGCAACTGTATATCACAACGAGGCACAACACATACTACAGAACACTACAGCAAGGAGATTCCTTCTCAACATAAAACAAACAGAGACCAAACAACACTGGACTGGACTTAGAATGCAGGGAAAGCTAGCATGCCTAGACTTTGCCGACCACTCTGCTTCCCACTCCATGTACAAAAATGCTGCTGTTGGGGAGGACATCCTCTGTTTCACTGCCAAAGCTAGGCTGCAGGTGCTACCTACCAAATACAATCTGGCATTATGGTATCCTGCACACCACCATCCACACTGTATAATGCACTCTGGCCATCAACTTGAATCAGTTGCCCATGTTGTGAATGGCTGTACTATGTACAAAGGACTGTATATTGCACGCCATGACCGACTTGTCGATCTAATTTCCAGTAATGTTAAGGAAGTATCTCTAGAAAATGTGACCATGTACAAACATTCACGCATCATGCCGGAATGGTTTAACAGCTCTATTGATGTGTTTTGTAACATCCCAAATACCCCTGATGTTGTGTTTTTAAACAGAGACAGAAGGGAAGTGCTCTTACTTGAGATAGGCTGTGTATTTGATCTGTACATGGAAATGGCTTTCAACGATAAAATCCTTAAATACCAGCCTATTCTGGAAATTCTAAGGGACCTAGGCTACCAATGCAAGCTAATAGTGTTTATTTTTGGAAGCTTGGGGCATGTCCACAACCGTGTTTTCACTGGGTTAAGGCTGGCTGGGCTCTCCAGCAGAAAATCTAAACAATTAGCAAAGTTCTGCTCCATTTCAGCAGTGATAGGCAGCCTGGCAGTGTGGCGCAGGAGATGTTTTTTGTACCCTTGAACAATGACTTATCTTATCTCTGAAATATTTGAATCTTGTCTCTTGTAATGTGATTGGTGGATTCAAATAAAGAATTAAGTGTGTGTGTGTGTGTGTGTGTGTGTGTGTGTGTGTGTGTGTGTGTGTGTGTGTGTGTGTGTGTGTGTGTGTGTGTGTGTGTGTGTGTGTGTGTGTGGGTGTCTGTGTCTGTTTCTGTGTGTGTGTCCAACAACGCTAACATGAAGATGTCCTCTCCACCTCACCTCCTCCCCCCTCTCTCCCCCCCTTCCCTCGTAGCTCGCCGGAGGCCAATCTCATTAGTAAGAGCAATTAAGACCACCGACACGAGTCAGCCGTTGTTTTAAACGTTACCATGGCTACCGTCCCCTGTGAGACCGGCGGATACTTATAAACAGGGATTGTTTTGTTTTGTCCGAAATGCTGCAGGATGTTAGCATGTGTCCATGCAACACATTCTCACTCCGAGCGCGTCGATTTTTGACGAACAGTCAGTGACTTTGGCTTCAGTTTCTGACGCAAAAGGTTACCCTTGTGCTTCTTTTTTCGACGCAAGGGGTTTTCAACTCGTTACAATATAACCCCTTCACGGGGGACCCGATGGTTGCACATAGAGACGCTTTGAGCATTCATCCAATTGGCTAACAGAGGACCTTGCGCTTCTTTTTTCAACGTAGGGGGTTTTCCACTCATTACAATGTAATCCCTCCACGGCAATATATGAAGCTATGAGCATTCATCCCATTGGCTAACGGAGGACCTTGTGCTTCTTTTTTCGACACAGGGGGTTTTCCACTCATTACAATGTAATCCCTCCACGGCAATATATGAAGCTATGAGCATTCATCCCATTGGCTAACGGACGACCCGATGGCTGCACATTAACGGCGATTTTACAGGGAAATCTGTGACATTCCTCAACACAATTACACCAATGTGTCCTTGTTAATTACACAACATGTATGGGTTAAGGCTATGGGCATCATTTGTCCTGTATTGTGCTTTGATTGAGAGAAACAATCGTTTTTTTGATCAGTGTTGGGTAGCTGAGGTCCGTGTTACTATGGCAGAATAAATAATAAATTCATGCATTATCATTCAACTTCAACATGTGTTTTTACAGTATAGAGTGGTGGAGGGATGACGCATGTTGGCCAACCCGGAAGTGAGCGTCGCCCTGGGTTCCCTTGACAAAAAGCCAACGGGTTTTTCCATTGGATTTTGGATTATTGCAGAAAAACTAGCATGTTTGAAGCACCTCCTCAAAAACTGAAAATAAATAAAAATAACCGTGCTCCAAAGAACGAAATGTAAACCAATGCATTCTGAATGGGAGTGTTTCTCAGATTTTTCCATGCTACACAGAACGAAATGTAAACCGCAAATAAACTGGTGGTCTTCATGGTCAAAATATTTTAAATATCATTAATCTCCTGAGTGTGTAGGGTGGTATTCTATTTTTTTCAACGGGGCTGCATCCAGTCATTTGACCGTCATGGTTGCTATGGTGGTTGCTATCCCAAGTGGACTGTCATTTGGACAAATGACAGTCCATTTGGGAAAACTTTTTTTCTCTAAGGGCTAGAACTCCAAATCTCGGATGCCTCGTTCTATGGGCCCCGGAGAATGTGTGTAAACATTTTAGTATTCCTAGCTATCTCGAAAAGGCCGGAAAAGGGGCGTGACCTCCAACAGTACAGTATAAGACAGAGGTTAGTTTGTAGTCCCCATTTTTTGTGGGACGGAGGTGTACATTTGTGGCTTAAGGTGTGTAGACACATCTGGCCTGTGGCCACGTTTTTTGAAGTCTGGGGTCAAAAGGTCAAAAGGAGCCGGCACCACGGCAAATAAAAGTCTTTATTTGCATGGGTTTACATTTCGTTCTGTGTAGCATGGAAAAATCGGAGAAACACTCCCATTCAGAATGCATTGGTTTACATTTCGTTCTTTGGAGCACGGTTATTTTTATTTATTTTCAGTTTTTGAGGATGTGCTTCAAAGATGCTAATTTTTCTGCAATAATCCAAAATCCAATGGAAAAACCTGTTGGCTTTTTGTCAAGGGAACCCAGGGCGACGCTCACTTCCGGGTTGGCCAACATGCGTCATCCCTCCACCACTCTATACTGTAAAAACAAATGTTCAAGTTGAATGATAATGCATGAATTTATTATTTATTCTGCCATAGTAACACGGTAAATAAATGGCAAAAAATAGGCTGAGAACAAATTCATATTTATGATATGTTCAATAAAACGTAATCACGGACAAAATATGTTTTTTAGACAAACGTAATTGAGAATGCCGAATAGTTCTCTGGGAACGTAATTTTGATGAGAAAGGGTTGCTCTGTCAGTTGTCAAAAAAAGCGGACGGACGTGGTCTCTATAGCAACGACCTCAGTTACCCAACACTGATCAAAAAAACGATTGTTTCTCTCAATCAAAGCACAATACAGGACAACTGATGCTCATAGCCTTAACCCATACATGTTGTGTAATTAACAAGGACACGTTGGTGTAGTTGTGTTGAGGAATGTCACAGATTTCCCTGTAAAATCGCCGTTAATGTGCAGCCATCAGGTCTTCCGTTAGCCAATGGGATGAATGCTCATAGCGTCTCTATGTGCAGCCATCGGCTCTTCCGTTAGCCAATGGGATGAATGCTCATAGCTTCATATATTGCCGTGGAGGGATTACATTGTAATGAGTGGAAAAACCCCTGCGTCGAAAAAAAGAAGCGCAAGGTCCTCCGTTAGCCAATGGGATGAATGCTCATAGCGTCTCTATGTGCAGCCATCGGGTCCCCCGTGAAGGGGTTACATTGTAACGAGTTGAAAACCCCATGCGTCGAAAAAAGAAGCACAAGGGTACCCTTTTGCGTCAGAAACTGAAGCCAAAGTCAATGACCGTTCGTCAAAAATCGACGCGCTCAGAGTGAGAATGTGTTGGTCCGTGCCCCAAAATCGCACCATCCACCTGTGGGGCGCCAATACGTGCCTTTCTCCAAGGACCAATGTCAGGGATGGACGGAATTGCACCATCCACCTTCATGTGCTCCACAACGTGGATGTTAGCTATTGTCATCGACCATCAACCATTAGCTATCATCGTCAGTACCTCTTTGGACCACATATTTGGAGGCGTTGCTTATTGATTTACATATAGTGCCCTATCTTGCATCCGGCGCAATTGACTTAATCACTGGCGCATGTGTCGTAGCTTGTTTGCAACTGGCGCAGAGTGTTCTTTTCCCTCCTGCGCCACGCGTCTGTAAATTAGGGAATGATCCTGCACCCCAAGGGGCGGTTCGACAAAAGGAGGAGGCGTGTTCTGGCACAAACATTCCCTGGTGCTATTTTGCAGTTTCAGAAACCACTTGCGCCACAAACCAGGAAATAACTGGTTTAAAGAGTTATGTTCAGATGCTATTTTAAGGGCGCATGCATAATGTTGCTTTTGCACCTCGCGCATACACTTTGCTTCTCTCATCTACCTAGCCACACATTCTTGGTAAATTATTTGGGGAAGAACAGCTGATAATAAGCGGTAATAAGTTGTGCTTTTAAATCAATGCTTCTGCAAACACCGTACAGAAAACACATATTTTCTGGACACGGACATCGTGTACATGCCCATAACTTTTAGGATTGATGAGTATTTGATCGTGAGAAAACATTGTTTTACCGCGAATGAGTGTTAAAAAGAATATATGAATGAGGGCGCGCGTGTGTGCGTCCATCTGTTTAAACACACGCAAACTAAACACATAACGCATAATACAGTCCATGGCAATGTATATTAATGGGGGGACACATGCATTTTAGGAACACAAGTCGATAACGATAATGCATACAATACTGATAAGAAACAATGTTTATAATGTATTGCGTAGAATCATTAAATAGAACCACAGTTACCGCATATCATATGTTATATCATAGACGTTTTCTTTGCTGAAATTTATTTGAGGACTCAGTATTTCTGAAGTTTTGGAAGAAAACCTTATTCCATTCCATCCAATTAGGCCAAATTATTTGGCCATAAACTGAGCCATTTGAAGTTTGAAATTCATGTGCATCTGTCTCATCGGAGACTGCAGACGCGCTGTCAAAATATCAACTCGTCTCAACTCGATTCAAATGCGCTCATGGTTCTTAAAGGGGATGGGAGCTGGCACTCTCATTGGTTTATTGCACGTTACGCCCAAACCACACCTACGGGTAATTAGGCTACTTCAGACCAACCCTTTTTAGATATGCGCCGGGCGCAAGAGTCATTTTTCGCGCCGGTAAACTAGCGACATCGCCGTAGAACTGCCCATAAAGCTACTTGCGCTTGGCGCTTCTCACTTGTGTTTCAGAACGTTAAAATAGGGCCCATAGACTGAATTCTAGAGTAGGAAGGATTGAGATTGAGATTCAGAAAACGTTATTGTCTGTCGCAACAGAAAATGTTCCTGTTTGTTTGCTCAACAAACAAACAGGACCATGTAATGATAAGCAGTAGGGATGGGCAAAATGATTCTTTTCCGGGAACTAGTTCTTTCAGTTCAGTTCACTATAACGATTCGTTTATTTGATTTGTTCGTTTTGATTCGTTCGTTACGTCAGATTACATCTTAAAAAAAATTAAAAATAAAAAAACTTTTTTTTATAATTTTTTTTTTTTTAATTGGTCGTGGGTCCGGATAGGACCGTCAAGACCGCAGTCCGCCGTTTGGAGATGCCTGCTATATATTATATCGAACGTCCCACCAATATTTATACCACTTGCTTACTCTCTATATTTCATTCATGGTTTTACATTTATAATTTTATTTTACTTGACATTTAATTCTTCATTGTTCAGGCATTACAGAACTTGCATGGTCATAAATAAAAAATACGAACTGCAGTTTAATTTCTTTGTTTGTTCTTAAATTGACGTAGAATGGAGCAAAGACTCCTGGGATTGGGAAATGCGTTTATCCAATAAACAGATGGACGTCAAGTCTATTTTCGAAAAAATGTAGGGGGATATATGAGTCGAATGGTATGACCCAAGATACGTCAGAGAGAGAAAGCGCGCATATTCGACGGTACCGCCTTGTCATTGGTTTACCCAGGTGCCATTCCAACACCATTGCTACTTCTCATTGGCTGAATCTTTGAGGAAGTTGTAGACTCAATCAATATAAGTCGCGGGGAGACGGAGCTCTGTTCGTTTGTATATTTTATTTACGTGACCATATGTTTGGTTGATGTTAAAAAAAAAGAATCAAAGAACCAGTTCTTCTTGTTTTGGGGAACCAGTTCTTGTCGTTCACGTTCGGGATTCGTTCGTTGTAACGAATCAGTCGCGACCGACACATCCCTAATAAGCAGTCATACAACACAGATTTCTGTAAGCACACAGTGTGTATAGATCTTAAAACAAGTATCATGATTACAAGATAAAAGCTGTGGATACGTGTAAAGTGACGTCAGGGTTAATTTGTCCATTAGTTATCGTTTGACTAAATGACTAAAATAGAGATTTAAAAGAGATATTACTGCAGCAGTAACCTTCATGTTAGATAGTGATGTCAACGAAAGAGAGGGCGAGAGAGAAATAGAGAGAGCAATACAGACAGACAGACATAAAGGGACAAAGAGAGAGAAAGAAAGAGAGACAGAGAGAATGCAGTCGAGGTGAACTCTGAACAAGTGAGTCTCAAGTCTTGTGCAGAAGCTGGAGATCGACTCAGACGAATAACCCCAGAGAGGAGCCAGACAATGGCGTCTGGATAATGGGCAGAAGAGATTAGCTATCGCCTCCAACTCCTCCTCCTCCTCCTCCTCCTCCCCCTCGTAGACAGACTCCTCCATCTCCTCCTCCACTACCCCCTCAGGCAGACTCCGCCACCTCCTCCACCTCCACCACCTCATAGACATTCTCAACCTCCTCCACCACCCCCTCGTAGACAGCCTCTTCCGCCTCCTCCACCACCACCAGCCACTCGTAGACAGACTCCTCCAACACCACCAACCCCTCGGAGACAGACTCCTCCACCTCCTCCACCACCATCAGCCCCTCATAGACAGACTCCTCCACCACCACCACCCCCTCGGAGACAGACTCCTCCACCACCACCACCCCCTTGTAGACAGACTCCTCCATCTCCTCCTCCACTACCCCCTCAGGCAGACTCCGCCACCTCCTCCACCTCCACCACCTCATAGACATTCTCAACCTCCTCCACCTCCTCCACCACCCCCTCGTAGACAGCCTCTTCCGCCTCCTCCACCACCACCAGCCACTCGTAGACAGACTCCTCCAACACCACCAACCCCTCGGAGACAGACTCCTCCACCTCCTCCACCACCACCAGCCCCTCGTAGACAGACTCCTCCACCACCACCACCCCCTCGGAGACAGACACCACCTCCTCCACCACCACCATCCCCTCACAGACTGACTCCCTCCTGTGCACCCCCCCCACCTCAACCACCCGTTCATAAAACTCTGACGGTCATAAATATTTGTAATTGGACGGCGCCGGAGAGGAGACGATGCCCGGTATGGAAGTAGAGGAACATTAGGAGGAATGAGGGCATTAGGACGGGGCCAGCTGCTGTCTGCTGCTGCAGGATGACGACACCACCGACCGCAGAACACAGAACGCAGGACGCAGAACACAGGACGCAGGACGCAGAACGCAGGACGCAGGACGCAGAACGCAGCACGCAGGACGCAGAACACTGGTGCTTTCAGGGGAAGGAGACCGACCAGAGGAACGCGACCGAAATGGTCTCTTTTAAGGGAGGTGGTTAGGGTTGATGACGACTCTGGGTTGGGTGGGTTTAGAACACAGGGCAGGTCATGTTGATTGGTGTCGTAAGCATGAGAACTTCAAGTCACGCAGAATATCTCATCATTACGGCTCAGGGAACTCAATAGAATGTATGTCCGCCGACGGGGACATTACATGGGAGATATTGCAGAAAATAATGCCAGCATAACACAAGTTAGCCTAAAGTACAAGGTAACCTGTAAAATAGAGCTCAAGTCAGCCTAAAGTACAGAGCACAAGTTAGTCTAGGGTACACACTACAAGTTAACCTGTGGAACAGAGCTCAAGATAGCCTAAAGTACATAGCACAAGTTAGTCTAGGGTACATACTACAAGTTAACCTGTGGAACAGAACTCAAGATAGCCTAAAGTACATAGCACAAGTTACTCTAGGGTACATAATACAAGTTAACCTGTGGAAAAGAGCTCAAGTTAGCCTAAAGTACATAGCACAGGTTATTCTGCGTACCGATTCTTTCACTCCACATTGATTACTCTAGTCTGTTTCTCCCCCCACACAATAAATGCACACACACGCCTTATTCTGGTGGATCAGCAGGAACCAGCCTCCGATCCCTTACATATTGGCCGTAAATGTCTACGATAAGCCTTGAGCAGCTGTGGTTCAGAGGCATTTGGAGGATGAATGTATATTAGCTAAATAGGCCCCAGAAACCCATACAGAGAAAAAGCGCAAACACACTAACTTCTCTCACTGGATATAGAATACAGTACAGAATATTTATTGTAAGAAGCTCTAAAGAGTTGAGAAAAAAGTGTATACTATGAAACGAGAGATCAGAGTCATGGCGCTACGTTAAACTTGCGCTCAGTGGATAAAGTTCGGAATCACCCGATAACGTTTCAAAAACAGAACAGTAATATTCTGGTAGGATGTTGACGTCAATTAATTTAACTTATTTTAGACCACATGATATTTAAGCCAACAGCAGTATCTCATTGGACTACATATTAGGAGAGGTGGTTTATTTACTTTACAACCCATACTAATACAGACCGACATTTTAGATTAGAAAGGAATAGAAGAGATATTACTACAGTAGTGATATTCTGGTTGGAATAAACACAGTCAGAATCAAGTCAGGACTTTCACGTGTAAATCAAGTGATTCTTTACTCAAGTCCTCCACCTCAGATTAATTATTGCTTAAAAAAACAGAGTTCACAGATACCATGTTTCAAACCGGGAAGAAATCCCGGTTCACAGAGTTAATCCACGGCCCAGCAAGCTCCTTACTGAACTTTCACTTTCTCCCCATTATTTGTCTTTCCAAGTCTGAATCTTAATGAAAAATTCCAGCTGGCTGCCTCTAAATACTGGGGAGCACTTTTACATTCCACCAGCCTCCTACCCATACTAGCAGGCATATAAATTGGATCTTAGCATTTTATATAGCTATCTATTTACCCTCCCCCCCCCCCCCTCTACCCTGGGACAAAATGTAATCAACTGCTACGAATGCAGAGGTATTTACTTGAATCTTAATCAGTGTTTATTAGTGCCTCCCTCGCAGAGGGTGATGCTGGAGGTTGAAACTCCTTAGTTATTATTCACAGTAGCATGACATTAATAGCCGGAGAAAACCTATTTTAATGTCAATTAAAATAGGTTTTCTCCAGTTTAATTTTGAGAGATATGACTACAGAATTAATATTCAGCTTGGATGGTGATGTCAATTAATTTATTCTATGCCTTGTTTCAGGCCACATGATATAAGCTATCATGTTAACATAATCAGCTTTTAGCTAACATAATCACTGCCTCATTGGATAATGTATTTGGAGGTGTGGCTTATTTACCATTCATTTACCAAAGTACACTGAATTTAAAGGTTGGGTATGGGATTTGCGAAACGCCAGCAGATTTTGAAAATACACAACTCAAATGGTCCTACCCCCTCTCCTTCAACGCTGACTCTGACTCCACCCATTCCAAGTACATGGACGTGCAATCTTGCAAGAGCGAGCCATTAGCTAGTTAGCTAGCTCCAGTAGCTACCGCAGGATAACAACAAACAGAAGCTTGCTCTGGGTCACGAGCTTTGAGTACATGCACGAAGGGGTCACGCAGGGGGAGAGGGGGAGGGGGAGTGCAGTACGACCGTTTGATCTCCGTACTTACCGTCCAATGCCATTCGGTGGGTCTGGAAATCATTTGCTGGAGTTTTTCGAGCCCTGCCCGTTCCACAGATGATTGACTTGTTTAATTTTCATGTCAGTACTTCTAACTCAGTGGCTGTAAGTGGGTTATGATAAGGATTTCAAGTTATTTTGCAAAAATGGCCAAAAAAGAGAATTCCATACCCAACCTGTAAGATAAGAAAGGTATAGAATGCTCTAACTACAGGGGTAATATTCTGGCATGATGTGACCTCAATGAAAATCTTCTACGGCTTGTTTTCAACCACATGATATTGAGGCCAACATCAGTACCTCATTGGACCACATATTTGAAGGCGTGGCTTATTAACCATTCATTCACCAATACAGACTGAATTCTAGATTTGAAAGGAATAGAATAGCTAAAACTACAGAAGTAATATTGAGATTGGACAAGAGCATTACTTTGCAGAGCGCAACTCGACGCAGACACAGTATTACAACCTCCTACTCTGATTGTTTTACAACAACTTATTATTGCTGGACGCCTATACGCCCGCATTCCCCGTCCGTGCAATAAAACAGAGAATAACAGATCCTGTCGACAGCGCGCACTACATCTCAGGGGCCAGATCAGCAAACAAAGGACAATTACACAACCAACAAGAACATATATTCCCGGAACAATTTAGATTCAGCACACAAACAAACAATACAAGCAACGCACACACAAGTGCGCACGGCACTTGCCCGCACATGCATACTCACACACAAACACACACACAGACACACACACACACACACACGTGCACACAAACACACAGACACTCACACATACACACATGTGCGCAGGCACGAAGACACACACACACTCTCGCAAGCACACACGTGTACACGCACGCACACACACACAAACAAACACAAACACGTGTGCATGCTCGCAACCCCTGCCCCCCACTCACACACGCTCTTAGATATTTTCATTTTCTGCGCAAACTATTGCAGAAGGTCTGTGATTCAAGCATGAGGTAACAGACATCCCTCCCTCTCTCCTCCCCCTTTCTCACCTCTCTCCTCCCCCTCTCTCCCCCTACTTGGCCGTGGCGATCGATACGTCACCGTAATGGCTGCCTGGAGAGCGAGCGAGCTTGAGTGACAGGTCTGGGCGTGCGCTGGGCTGTGATGGGCTGGCTGCTGCTGGCTTAATTAACTCCCAGACTCTGAGCCTCCTCTGTTTAGTATTCACAAACACACAAACACTCACACACACACACACACACACACGGAAACGCGGACACACACACGGAAACGCGCACGCACACATGCTTGTAAACACACACACACAGGCACACGCGCACATGGGAAGACAGATGCGAGCGCAGGCCGACATACACACACACACAGGCGCAGACACACAAACATGGGCACAGAGACACACACAGACACGGGCGCAGACACACATACACACACACGGTCGCAGACACACAAACACACACACATGGGTGCAGACTGTGGCCCCCCGGCTGGCTGAGAGGATGGTTCACACTGGAAGGCACGGTTGAGGCGGGTATAAAGCCGGTCACAGCGTTTATTTAACAATCACTAATACAATCACTCGAGTGTCTGGGCTAGGGTCTCCGTGAGCCACGTAGCCGTTGCGGGGTTATGCGTCTCCTGCTCCTTTGTCAGACGGTCACATCCTTGCCGTCAGTCCTCCGCTCTGCTTTATACCCTCCGCGCTTTCCTCGTGCCGGCTGTTTCCCATCCAGCTGATCGCGATCAGCTGGAGAACGTTCCCCGTGCCGGGCACGTGGGTGGCGCCGGTACACGCCCTCTACAACCCGGCCCCTGGAGGGGGGCGGGTTGCCACACTCCTCCACCGCCAGACCAAGCCACCGGCCGCTCGGGTTCCATCCCAGGCAGGCGTCCCTGCGTGACAGGGCATCTGCGTTGGCATGCTCCTTCCCCGGTCTGTGGGCCACCTGGAACCGGAAGTCCTGGAGTGCCAGGAACCACCTCGTCACCCGGGCGTTGGTGTCTTTGGCGCCCGCCATCCACTTCAGTGGCGCATGGTCGGTGACCAGGGTGAACTCTCGACCTAGGAGGTAATAACGTAATTTATCAAGAGACCACTTGATTGCCAGGGCCTCTTTCTCTACCGTGGAATAGTTCCTCTCGTTCGGAAGGAGCTTCCGGCTGATGTACATCACTGGGTGCTCCTCTCCTGCCCGGATCTGGGACAGGACCCCACCCAGCCCCACTTCCGAGGCGTCCGTGTGCACAATGAGGGGTGAGGCGAAGTCCGGGGTTACAAGCACCGGTTCCGCACACAGGGCCCCCCTCAGCGTCCCAAATGCTTCCTCGGCCGCCTCTGACCACCTGATCCGGTCGGGCAGGGCCTTCCAGGTCAGGTCGTTGAGTGGGCTGGCCAGGGTCGCGAAGCCAGGTATGAACCGCTGATAATACCCCACCAGCCCCAGGAACGCCTTCACCTGTTTCTTGGTCGAGGGGCGGGGCCAGTCCCGGATGGCCGCCACCTTGCTCTCCTGCGGCCGGATGCTCCCCCGTCCTACCCGGTACCCCAGGTAGGCCGTCTCCTCCAGTCCCAGTCGGCACTTGGCCGGATTGGCTGTGAGGCCCGCCTTCCGCAGCTCCCCCAGCACGGCCCGCAGCTGCCTGACGTGGACGTCCCAGCTGTCGCTGTGGATAATGATGTCGTCTATGTAGGCCGCAGCGTAGGCCTGGTGGGGGGTCGCAGGAGCTGGTCCATCATTCTCTGGAAGGTGGCCGGCGCCCCGTGAACGGGGCGCCGGCCGCCCCGGTGTCGCAAACGCCGAGGCCCCCCGGTGTCGCAAACGCCGTTTTCTCCCGGGCGGTCCGTGTCAATGGCACCTGCCAGTACCCCTTGGTCAGGTCCAGGGTGGTGAGGTACCGGGCCGGCCAGAGTCGCTCGATCAGCTCATCCACCCTGGGCATGGGGTAGGCGTCGAAGTCGGACACCTCGTTCAGCTTCCTTAAGTCGTTGCAAAACCTAAGCGTCCCGTCAGGCTTGGGAACGAGGATGACCGGGCTGGACCAGGCGCTGCGTGACTCCTCGATGGCACGAATTTGGAGCATTCGGCTCACCTCCTCCTGGATGGCGTTCCGCCGGGCCTCCGGCACCCTGTAGGGAGGGACTCTCACCTTAACCCCCGGCGCCGTCCGGATGTCGTGGTGGGCGGCCGTTGTTCGCCCGGGGAGCTCCAAGAACACGTCCCGGTGCTGCAGCACGGTGTCCTCCAGGTCGTTCTTTTGTGCCGGGCTGAGGTCCTCCCCCATCGGTACCGCCGGGATCGCCATGGGTGCCGGTGCCGGTTCCGGGGGGTCCACTCCCCCCCTCCACTGCTTCAAAATGTTTACGTGGTACAGCTGGGTGGGCTTACGTCTCCCCGGTTGACGTACCCAGTAGTTTACCTCGCCAACCCGCTCTCGACCACCTCGTACGGGCCCTGCCACTTGGCTAGGAATTTGCACTCGGCAGTCGGTACCAAGACCAGTACCAGGTCCCCTGGTTGGAAGACGCGCAGCTGGGCTCCCCTGTTGTACACTAAGTGGATTATTTCACCCAGGTCATAGACTTTATGCGAACAGACACACAATAACACACAATAACACACACTAATGAGTTGTATGACGATAATCAATCCAAGTTTGGTCAGTTTGATAACGAGGGGATGGGGGAGAGGAGAGGGGGGAGGGAGAGGGAAGGGGGGGAGAGAGAGGGGAGGGGGGAGGCGGTCACCTCAGTCCGTAGTCACTGCAGATTGCTATTAAAGATTTCAATTCGCCGTCTTGTCACTTCGGCTTTAAGTCAAGCGATAAACTTGGGCCAGACTCAGAACCCTTCACGCTGGAACTATCAAGCTGCTGGGAGTGTGTGTGTGTGTGTGTGTGTGTGTGTGTGTGTGTGTGTGTGTGTGTGTGTGTGTGTGTGTGTGTGTGTGTGTGTGTGTGTTTACTATGGGAATCTTTGTGTTTGCATGTGTGTGTGTTCTCTTTGCATTGAATCATAGGTGTGTATATTTGTGCATGTGTGTGTGTGTTTGTGTGTGCGTGTTTGCGTGTGTGAGTGTGAGAGGATGCTTTGGGAATGTGTGTATTTGATTTACATTGGAGTATTGGTGTGTATGTAAGTGCATGTGTGTGCATGAGCAGTGGGAATGTGTGCAGGCACATTTGAATGCGCGTGCATGAACGTTCACGCTGTTTACTAAACAATGTACGAAGGCCAGGCCGTGGAATAGCGCTACACAAAACAAAACACAACACAACTCTGCAATTCAGGCACACACATTTCCTGCCCCCCATAAGACAACCGCCGCCACTACAGTTGTTACCTGCCAGTTGTTCTACTGCTTCAGTGTGGACAATGATGCTGGCCCCTGGTAGAGGCGAAAATATGATATCAACTTTGGAGTTGAGACAATTACATGACATTTCCTCCAGAGCAATTCCTGTATATGATATAGGATGTCTATGTTTGCATATCCTTTAATTATACCGTGTCCATTAATCCCTGATATATGGACACCTACTAAGTAATTCCAGTCAAATTGTCTGTTCAGCCTTCAAACCGAGAGCTGGTACATTGTGGAAAATGCATTAAACTTTAATCAGAAAACTGGGTTATTGTTACGGGGCAAGACGGGGTGAACCCAAACGCACGGCACAAATGACGACAGGAAGAGGTTGGTAGCAATTAACCAGTTTATTGCTACACAGAGCAGAGGAGAATGTCTGTGGCGATCCGGAGATGGTTGGTCGGGTGGATTGCCGGACAGGTAGTCACCCTCGACGGTTCGGAGGAACTGGTATTCCTGCAGGAGAGGAGAGTCGAGTGGTGAACGAGAACAACGAGAATACTAGGAAAGGGCTAGAGAGGTCGGAGGATAACTTAGCTAGGTAAGTGTAGTTGACGATCTGGCGACGAAAGGTTGAATGACTGGGGAAGATATACAGGTGGGCGTGATTGGTGATGATGGTCAGGTGCGGGTGATCACCGTGGCTGGGTTGGGGAGTTCAGCAGGCCACGCCCCCGTACATGAAACAGAACATGACAGACAGACAAGACAAACAGAGAAAACTAGCGGCAGCTAGGATCCGGTGGGAGAGACCGTGACAGTACCCCCCCCTCTACGAACGCCTCCTGGCGGACGTCTGGCAGTAGGATGCGCTTTATGGAAATCCGAAATCAATGTATCATCCATGATCATATTCCGTGACAGCCATTGCCGGTGTTCTGGTCCGTAACCCTCCCAATCCACCAGGTACTGGAAACCACGCCCCCTAGGACGTATGTCCAGCAACTGCCGGACCGTCCACACCGGGTGATTGTCAATGATGCGCGGTGGAGGTGGCGCAGGCGTAGCGACCGCCAGAGGGCTGGAGGAGACAGGCTTGATCAATGACACATGAAACGTGGGGTGAACCCGAAGAGAGGGAGGAAGCCGGAGACGTACAGCACAAGGGTTTATGATGGCCTCGATTTCAAAAGGTCCAATGAACCGGGGCGCGAGTTTCCGAGAGGCTACCTTCAAATGGAGATCCTTAGTTGAGAGCCAGACCTTCTGGCCGGGGACGTAATGAGGTGCCGGTGTCCGGTGGCGATTGGCCTGCCGCTGGGAGCGGGTGGAAGCCCGAAGCAGCGCAGCCCGAGCTTTGTTCCATGTTCGTTGGCAGCGTAGGATGTGGGACCGAACTGAAGGAACAGCAATCTCTGCCTCCTGCGAGGGAAACAGCGGGGGCTGGTAGCCCAGGGAGCAGAGAAAGGGAGACATTCCGGTAGTGTCATTTCTGTGTGTGTTGTGTGCGTACTCAACCCAAGGAAGATGAAGGCTCCATGAAGCGGGATTGGCGGCTGTGACGCAGCGTAGCATGCCCTCCAGTTCCTGGTTTGCCCGCTCCGCCTGGCCGTTGGTCTGAGGGTGATATCCAGAGGAGAGACTGGCTGTGGTTCCCAGGGCCAAACAAAAGGCTCGCCACACCTGGGAGATAAATTGGGGGCCCCGGTCCGACACGATGTCCGCAGGGATGCCGTGTATTCGGAAAACCTGAGAAACCATCAGCTCTGCAGTCTCTCTCGCAGAGGGAAGTCCGGGTAGAGCGATGAAGTGGGCTGCCTTCGAAAAACGATCAATTATGGTGAGTATGGTGGTGTTACCTCTGGATGGAGGGAGACCGGTAACGAAATCCAGGGCGATGTTGGACCACGGACGACTGGGGATGGGGAGCGGGCGAAGCAGTCCCGACCGGGGTTTGTTGGTTGTCTTGTTGCGCGCACAGGTGGTACATGCGGCGATGAAAGACCTGGTGTCCCGGTCCATGGTAGGCCACCAGAACCGGCGTTGCAGGAAAGCCAGAGTCCGGTTGATCCCGGGATGACAAGCCAGCCTCGATGAGTGACCCCACTGTAATACGTCTGAACGGACTGCATCCGGAACAAACAACCGACCGGGAGGGCCCGTGCCCGGATCGGCCTGATGAGCCTGGGCCTGGGTAACCAAGGACTCAATCCTCCAGACCACTGAGCCCACCACACAAGTGGGTGGTAGAATGGAGTCCAAAACAGAACACTCCCCGTCCACGGAGTGCAAACGGGACAATGCGTCCGGCTTGGTGTTGCGGGAACCCGGGCGATAGGAAAGGGAGAATTTAAAGCGACCAAAAAATAGCGCCCACCTTGCCTGGCGGGAGTTGAGACGTTTTGCAGACTGGATATAACTCAGATTCTTGTGGTCCGTCCACACGACGAACGGCAGTTCCGCCCCCTCCAGCCAGTGACGCCACTCCTCGAGCGCGAGCTTGACGGCGAGGAGCTCCCGATTTCCCACGTCGTAGTTCCGCTCTGGGGGAGATAGCCCTCGAGAGAGGAAAGCACAAGGGTGAAGCTTACCGTCCGAAGCTGAGCGTTGGGACAGTACAGCTCCAACCCCAGTGTCCGATGCGTCGACCTCCACCACGAATTGCAGCTTGCCATCGGGCTGCGTGAGAACCGGAGCGGAGACGAAGCGTCGCTTCAACACCTCGAGGGCCGCCGCGGCCTCCGAGGTCCATCTGAAGGTCACCTTGACGGAGGTCAGCGCTGTGAGGGGCGCGACGATGCGGCTGAAGTTCCTAATGAACCTTCTGTAGAAGTCTGCAAACCCCAGAAAGCGTTGGAGCTGCTTGCGATTGGTGGGAGTAGGCCAATCAGCTACAGCAGCTACCTTTCCTGGATCCATCTCCAGCCTCCCCTGGCCGATAAGGAATCCCAGGAAGGTCACCGATGGCGCATGGAATTCGCATTTCTCCGCCTTGACAAATAGACGATTCTCCAAGAGGCGCTGCAGCACTTGACGGACATGCAGCTTGTGTTCTGCGAGGGACCGGGAGAAAATCAGGATATCATCAATGTACACGAACACAAACTGATGGAGCATGTCTCTCAATACGTCATTGACCAGGGCCTGAAATACTGCAGGGGCATTTGTAAGACCAAAAGGCATCACCAGGTACTCGAAATGACCTAATGGAGTAGTGAAGCCTGTCTTCCACTCGTCCCCTTCTCGGATGCGGACCAAGTGGTAGGCGTTACGGAGGTCCAGCTTGGTAAAAACTGTAGCACCCCGCAGGGGAACAAAGGCAGAGTCTATGAGGGGCAACGAGTACTTGTTCTTAATCGTAATGTCGTTGAGTCCCCTATAATCAATGCAGGGGCGAAGGGACTTATCCTTCTTGGAAACAAAAAAAAAACCCTGCTCCTACCGGTGAAGATGAGGGCCGAATAATCCCTGCGGCAAGAGAGTCCCGGATATACCCCTCCATGGCCTCTCGTTCTGGAAGTGAGAGGTTAAACAGGCGGCTGCTAGGGAGAGGGGAACCAGGAAGTAAATCAATGGCACAATCATAAGGGCGATGTGGTGGCAGAGATAGTGCGTGTTGTTTACTGAATACAGATCCTAAATCATGATAGTCCAGGGGCACCAACGTGAGGTCCGGGGACTCCGGAACCGTCGGTGGGGAGACTGCCGTAGGTGCTGAGGCGGAGCGTAAACAGTTCAATAGGCAATGGGTACTCCAAGCAGTGATCCTACCAGAAACCCACTCCAAACTGGGGTTATGGAGACGAAGCCAGGGATGGCCCAGGACCACAGGAGTCTGGGGTGAGTCAATGAGGTGAAAGGAAATCTTTTCCTGATGGTTACCGGAGAGCAGCAAGGACATGGGAGCGGTCTTGTGCTCAATTCTGTCCAGGTGCAATCCGTTGAGCGCACTCACCTCCATAGGCACGTCGAGTGGGATGAGGTCTACTCCCAGCTGTCGAGCCACCCTTCGGTCCAAAAAACTCTCGTCTGCTCCGGAATCGACGAGGGCGGAGAGGGGCAAGGAGCGGTTCTGCCAAGACAGAGTGGCCTTCAGCAGAGTACGGGAGTTAGAATAGTTAGGGACACAACTCGATCGATAAACTCCCATTACGACCGAGCCGGACCGTTTCCCGGGCGCCGGGGACAGTGAAGGAGGATATGGCCCGTCCTCCCACAATACATGCAAGCGCCCGTCCGTCGGCGCTGGTCGCGTTCCTCCATGGTTAGGTGGACGCGCCCCAGCTGCATGGGCTCTGGCTCGGGAAGGCTCGGAGGCTCACGAAAGGCCTCGGTAATCCGCGGCGGAGGTCTCACTGTCGTGTGCTGGGAAGGAAACGATGACGGGGTCCGGACGACACTCTCCCTCCTTCGCTCCCGAATGCGGTTGTCCAATTGCATGGCGAGAGTAATGAGTGCCTCCAAGTCGGACGGCTCGTCCCGCAACGCGATCTCATCCCGTAGATGATCAGCCAGGGAGCGCTGAAAAACGTCTCTCAGAGCGTCGTCACGCCAGCCGCTCTCTGCTGCGTAGATACGGAAGTCAATCACCAGCTCCGCCACGCTGCGACTGCCCTGGCGTAAATCCAAAAGTCTCTGGGCAGCCTCTCGGCCCCGAACTGGATGATCGAACGTCCGTCGCAGCGCCGTAGTAAAGGCTAAATAGTTCGAGGCCTCGGGACCCCCGCGGTCCATCTCAGCCGAAGCCCAGGTAAGCGCCACCCCTCGAAGGCAGGCGACGAGGTAGGCGATGCGGGAGGTCTCGGTGGCGTAGGTGAGTGGCTGCTGCTGGAAAACTCCTCCCACCTGGAGAAGGAACCCATGACAGGCTCCAGGATCGCCCCCATATGGTGCCGGGGTTGGGACGTAGGGCTCCCGACGAACGATAGGGACCGTAGCGGGGGGATCCGCGGACGGACCAGAGGGAGGGGTCAAGAGTGCCAGCCGGGACTCGAGGGACGACAATGCCGTAGCAAATCGGGCTAGGCTTGCGGAAGCCTCCCTCAGGTTCCGGGAATGTTCTACCCCGAGGCCGCCTTGGCGGCGTACCTCCTGGGTTAAATTCGCTAAGCGAGCGGCCAAGGAATCGGCTGCGTCATTTGTGTCGGCTGGGTCCATCTTTTGGCCAGATCGTACTGTTACGGGGCAAGACGGGGTGAACCCAAACGCACGGCACAAATGACGACAGGAAGAGGTTGGTAGCAATTAACCAGTTTATTGCTACACAGAGCAGAGGAGAATGTCTGTGGCGATCCGGAGATGGTTGGTCGGGTGGATTGCCGGACAGGTAGTCACCCTCGACGGTTCGGAGGAACTGGTATTCCTGCAGGAGAGGAGAGTCGAGTGGTGAACGAGAACAACGAGAATACTAGGAAAGGGCTAGAGAGGTCGGAGGATAACTTAGCTAGGTAAGTGTAGTTGACGATCTGGCGACGAAAGGTTGAATGACTGGGGAAGATATACAGGTGGGCGTGATTGGTGATGATGGTCAGGTGCGGGTGATCACCGTGGCTGGGTTGGGGAGTTCAGCAGGCCACGCCCCCGTACATGAAACAGAACATGACAGACAGACAAGACAAACAGAGAAAACTAGCGGCAGCTAGGATCCGGTGGGAGAGACCGTGACAGTTATATTCTATAGACCCTATAGTATCTGTGGTATAAAGGCTGGGGCGAATTTCAAATTATAAATATGTACACTTTAAGTTGAAATTATAGACCGTTGCGATTCCCATTGAAACGAATGCCGTGGTGAATAGTCTTAAAAACGAGAGCTGATAAATTGTTAAAAAAGAATTAAACTGTAATCAGACAATGCGGTAATATGCTATAGACCCTGGAGTATCCGTGGTAAAAAGGCTGCGACGAATTTCGAATTATAAATATGTACGATGTATCCTTTAAATACGTCCATGGAACTGATGGCCAATGTGAATGATAGATACGTGTGGACCGCTGAAGAGGTAAAACTTTTCCTTGCTCTCATCGAAGAAAAAAACATTACAGCTATTTTAGATGGAAAACAACACAATTGCACTATATATTAGGACCTAAGAGAGGACGTTATCAAAAGCATACGACAAGCCATTGAAAGATTCGCTTCACCTTTTAAATGGAAACGTGACAATTGATATATTAGGGATGGCAAATCGATTTTTCCCAGGATGGGGGGGTTGTGTGTCCCCCCCGGGACTCCCGCCCATGGGGAAATTGCTTCATGGTGTAAATTAACTCCAGCCAATCAGAGTGATGCTTATTGCTCGATCGGAGCAAAAAAAACACTAAAATGTATTATACTATAAAAGGGAAAACCCTCTTAGACATTAAAACATTGGTTCTCAGAGTGCGGCCCGTGGGCCAATGGCGGCCTGCAGAAACATTCCTGGTGGCCCGCAATGACATCCAGATGTAAGTAAAATAAAAAAATAATAATAATAAAACATAAATAAAAAGAGAAAAGTCGACTCCTTTCAATCAAATCCTGTTCCATTTGTTAGTTTTAATCCGACTGTACATTTTTTAAGAAGGATGAACCTCTGTTTCGTGATTTAGACCTCACTTGTTATTCTGTCTTTTTTGCAGATCACACCGTCTTTCTTTCTTTCTTTCTTTCTTTCTTTCTTTCTTTCTTTCTTTCTTTCTTTCTTTCTTTCTTTCTTTCCTTCAGCCTAGCAGACTGTCTGTGTAATCCTTGTCTGTTGTGGACTGAACCCACCTTCCGTGAGACCTGATTGGTCCCAGCGTGGACTGAACCCGCCTCCCCAGTGCGCTGATTGGTCCCGTAATTAGAACTTAACTGGACAACAGAATGTTAGTTTGGTCTGCGTTCCAATTCGCAAATATCTTTCCCCTTGTACGTGTATCATGCTGCATGCAGTGGCATTTTCTCCCGGAGGCCAAGGGAAGCCATGCTTCCCAGTTTTTTTGACTATAGATGTCATCCAATAAAAACATTTAGATGCAGCGCAGATCTAGGTGGACACGCCCACTAGTGATGTCATATGGGGCAGATTTTTCGAAACGGCTTGTAAGGCTTATCACAAGCACACCTGGTGGTATAATATGTCCCCTTTAACAGTTTCGGTAATTCGTTGGTGCTGTGTTGCTGTCATTTCTTCCCCACGTCATCCTCTCATTGAGCATTTAAAAATGCGGGAAACGGCTCTCTAAATGTTAAATACTAAAAATGCAGTAAAAAACGACATTGCACGCTGTACGTCCGCAAGGAAGCAAGCCCGAAGTGGCATCTCTTGGTGAAAAAAAAAAGGAGGATTAACCAATCAGGTGAGGGTACCATCATGACACTGCCCTCCTGCGATTAGTCAGCAGGGTGCCAAGGGAAGCCACTGGGCCCTTGCTTCAGACCAATCAAATCAAAGCATCATTATTAACGTCACTGAAATGTAAACAAATAGCAGGAGATTAGCATGTTTGCATTTTTATCATGTTGCAGGCTCATCAGCTCCTCGCCCTGCAGGTGCGCCACATCATTGGTTCCGGCGGAAGTGCAGTTATGGAGGGTGGACTATTTAGTAAAAAATTATTTTACAAAACTAGCACTTGAGCAGCAATTAAAAATCGAATCTGACGGCACGCCAATGCCGAAGCTTCAGCTGCGTGTAGACAGAAAGAGAGGTTATCGCACTTTAAATGAGGAGAGCTATGTCCATTGACAATAAATAGGGTGAGTAAAATACACATTATCTTCCGATGCAGCTTTACTGTACCCTGAACGTTTCGCTACGTGTTATTTTTTGTGTTCTTATATTGCTAATTGTGCCTTTTTTGCCTGGAATAAGTTGCATTGGTCAATCCACTGAAGTTGTTGTTTTATCAAGGTTGTTAACGCTATGAATCAGCACCAGTGACGGTAGCTGTATAGGGCCGGCTCACCTGAACAGATGCGGCTGTGGTTGTTTATAGCCGCTTGTTCTGCCTTGTCTTGGTGTTGTATTTTAAGTAGTGTTGTATAATGAACAATTGGCCTAGTTTAAACAAAAAGGATGTATAGAAAGTATGTGAGTATGTCAAGCACATATACAACTGATTGTGTGAGTCGTGTTACAAGTGAAAGTGAAACTTGAAATAGCCTACGTAAAAACTCTCCTAATTACATTGTGAGTATACGCTTCTTTCATTCACTGTTGAATCTGGATTGGGCATTAAGTTGTGCAGGTCGGTCAGGGTGGGGGCTGCATTTATAATAAAATGTTTAATTGAATAAGATGTTTAGGAGGACTGTGTGTGTGTGGGGGGGGGGGAGTGAGTGAGAGAGAGAGAGAGTTCATGTTGTGTCCAGTCGGTCAGATTACAAGCGTGTGTAAATCCTGGTAAAATGACCAGGCGCTCAAATAGCTCTTGTTGTTACATTTTATACATACAAGCTTCAAAAAAGAATGTCGATTAAAGGTTTTGGCTCTCTTGGCTTCCAAAAATCCCAACGCCACTGGCTGCATGCTGGCTTGCATACTGATAAATGATATGAGATGTATTCCAACATCTTGGTGTTTTCTTGCAAACTGCATTTTACATACCATACTAAATATTTTCTCTGGCATACAGAGTAGTATGGTTGAATAGGTATTGGATCGCAGCCTAAATGTTTAGATGATTCACTCAATGGTAGCCATGGTCCTACGGAAATAAACTGTCATGAAAAATGTGTTTTGTCATGACAGGACATGTCAACATGAAGTGTATATGAATATCAAAAAAAATATTTTATTGAAACAAAAATGAAGGTGTCGAATCCGATATGTGTCATTTACTTGTGGTCTTTGTCTCACAAGGTGTTGCATATCTTAGGATCCCCAACTCTTGGTTCCGATCACACAGTCCCGATCTCATAATCGTGATTTCATGGTCGACGAAAGTGGAATTGTCTAATTCCATAAATGGATCTGTTCTACACCATGAATGTGTATATATATATATATATAATTTAATATATATTTATTTAAATATTTTGTGTGTTTTAGCTTGTTTAATATGTGCATCGTTCAAAACATACACAGTATTCTCGTCCCAATGATACTTTCGTACATCGCTGTGGTTGTCGTTTTTTAGAAAATACTTTAATATTTTATTAAAAATGCTGCAGAAAAAGTTTATACAGCTGTCCAGCCACAGATATTATTGATATTACTTAAGGCAAAACTGCAAACAAATATCAGAAGACAAACTAAGGAATCTTCCAAACTCTACAATAAAACCCTTTAAATCCTGACCGAACTGAGGGCTCAACAGAATATCTCATATAGAATTGACAAATGTCGATTGAAATCTCTTTTTTTTGGCTTAATTTGTCGACAAAGGATGCAGAATTAAAAAGAGTTAGTTTTACTTTCCTCCATACTTTTTATATAATAATGTCATTAATATTTACAATCATTCACTTGCTTCCATAACCCCAAAAATATCACAAGCCGGCACATGTACATATTGCTAGCAAATGACAATTTGAAATATCTAACATATACCTCTTTTACAAACGTATTCAAATTAGGCTAAACAAAAAAATTCACTGCTTTGTTTTTTTTTCTTTGTCGGTTTCCAAATAAAACATAGCGGGCCACATTTCAGTTAAGTTAAGTTAAGCTGAGGCAGTGTTTCGATAGCAAGACAAAAAGGAAAAATGAAACCATACAAAATTAGACCGCCGAAAAGTCTAGTACGTGTGTATGTGTGTGTGGGGGATAGGATCATACCATGTCCTGTTTTAAGAGTAGAGGGGTGTCCAACAGTATCAGAAGAAGAAGAAAATCCAAAAGTTTTTATCGGGGCATGCACGTATGATTTTACACGAAGAACGATGATGTTGAATGCTCAATCATGAACTTTTTATAAATATCATTATTTGCCCAGAACAGCCGACCGCCAAAAGTCGTGTTAAAATGTGCGTCCTCATTAAATGGGGATTGTTTTTGCGTTTCGGCCATTTTGTGGTTAAAATAATAAGAAAAAAAACACGGAAAATAAAAAACGTAGAAAAAGTTGTAATTCCGATAAAATCATAACATTTAAAGTACGGATATTTACACACACACACAGCGAGCGGAAAAGCACAGGGATTCAACCGATAAATCAAAAACAAAATCAACAACAATAAAAGCTCTTTTGATATCTTTAAACTTTTTTCATTAAACCTCTGCTCACAACTATATACTTTTTTGTTCTTTAAAAAGGTTTCATAAATACATTTCAGGCCCCAGGGGGTGATTTTCATTTTGAAAGTTTTCGCCCCGGTCGATATTTAATATTCAACATATGGATCCTTTATCGGATTACTGTCTCGGTTGTCCATTACTGTCTCAGTAGCGGAGCGATAATCAAAAGAATGCCGCTGCCCCTGTCCACTTCGGATTGTTTATATATATATATATATATATATATATATATATATATATACACATCTGTTTCATGGCACAAAATGGCCACAGTAATGAGACTCCTTGTGAGCAGTAATGAGTGTGTGATTGTAAGGTTTTCCCCTTCGGCGATAATTTCAATCTTTTGGTCAAACTCTCCGTGGCGAAATAAGTTCAACATAAAAGTTGGGTTGGAGAGGGGGGCCAGACCCTGTGCCTCCCGGACGTGACTCTGAATGCGGCCGTCCCTCAGATGTCTAGACCTGGTCTGTTCCAGAAGTCTGTGTGAGGATACGGGCGATGGTTCATTGAGAAGGCATGGTAGTAAAATAACGTCTCACCCTCCGAGACCCTCCCAGGCCCCAAAGACCTCCAAAGCCCCCAAGACCTCAAAGTCCTCGTAGCTCTTGGTCTCTCCTCGCGCTCCCAACCCACGTCCAAGTCCCTGTTTTCCATGTAAATTTTGTGCTGGCCGAATCCTGCAATCCTGAATCCAGACCCCTTCTCCTCCAGCTGCTAACCTCACCCAAACCAGGGAATCAGGGTAGAAAAACGATCCCCTGCTCATCGCGATCCAACCCCAGCCTTCTCTCCGCCCTATATCCAACCCCTGCCAACCAGGGTCTCTGCGTCCAAACAACCCATTCTCCCCTACCTCAAAACAACCCCCTTCTCCTGCTCCATCCAACCCCAATCTTCTCTCCACCCTTCATCCAGTCCTACCCCATCCAGGGTCTCCGCGTCCAACTACAAACCCCCCCTGCGTCGGTTAGTCCACCCGGTCCCAGACCCCACCTGGACCTCCTCCTCCAGGCCCCTCCGGGGGTGGAGCTATACCCTGGTGGTGGAGTGTCCATGGGGCAGGTTGGTGCTGTTCTGACTTCCGCCGAAGGTGTTGAAGGTGTTGTGCAGTGGCTGCATGCCGCCCAGGGAGCCCGGGATCATGGTGATGGTGCTGGGCGCCATCATGGAGGGCAGGTCGTCCGGCGAGCGCCTCAGCGTCAGTGTGTAGTCTGGCGGGGACGCCAGCCGCGCCAGAGCCGCGTCGTGAGCCTGTAGAGCCACGCCGCACTCCAGGTGCTGCTGCTGCTGCTGCACCTGCAGGTGCAGGTGATCCTGCAGGTGCTCCTGGAGGTGCTCGTGCTCAAGCAGCTGCTGCTGCTGCTGCTTCATCTGCAGGCTCATCAGCTCCTCGCTCTGCAGGTGCGCCACATCGTTGGTGCTGGCGGAAGCAGCGGCGGCAGCAGCGGCCGAGCCGGGCCCGAGGCCCCTCCCGCCACACTCCCCGCCCCGCTGCGGCATCGTGGGGAGCCGGCGATTGGAGTCGTGGCGCCGCTTGTCCTTCTTGTAGTAGAGTGCGGCGAAGGCCAGGATGTTGAGGAAGAGGAGCGAGGCACCCACTGCGATGGTCACCGACAGCTCCGTGGAGTAGTCCCTCTTCGTCTCGATGACCACCGCTGACCCGTCGCCGGGATCGCCGTTGTCGTTCCCGCCCTTCCGCTGGTCCGTGCCCTGCTTGGTGTTGGCCGGCGGGAGCCCCGGGTGCCGCGTGGTGGAGGGCCAGTTGTTCTTCCCCGGGAAGCGTTTGGTGTAAGGGTACGGCGTGGTGTCCTGCGGGGGGATCTTGGTGGTGGTGGAGACATACTGGATGATGTCGTTGATGTTGTGGAGGTGCGGCACCAGCTCCAGCCAGAAGGCCACCTTGGTGGCACGGTAGTGGTCGCGGACGCGTGGCTTCAGCCCGATGTGGAGGTACAGCTGGTCCTTGGGGTTGTACTTGGTCCAGGCCACCTCCTCGAAACGGTTGGGTTTGGTGTGGATGAACTTGGTGTCCTGGGGGACCGGCTGGTTCGGGTCGCTGGAGACAGAGCAAACAGGGAGGATATCGGGGGTTAGTAATCCGATATCGGACAGTGAACGTTAAATATCGTACAGTGTAGGTTATATATCGGACAGAGCATAACAGGGAGGAATTATTAATCCGATATCGGACACTGTACGTTATACATCGGAAGGTGCACTTGATATATCGGACAGTGCATATAAAAGTTACATATCGGACAGTGCAAGTTTTTCAATATTTCCGGGCTAATTCTTTATTTGATTATCGCGATTATCTTTCTTTATTATCTTTCCATAACATGCATTCATCTTTATTATCCGATTTATGTCGTTTTAATTTCAGCTTGATTTTAATCGCACCTCTTTTTATTTTATTCGTATTAAAAACGTTATCGCCAACGAGTTGATCAGGGTTGTTACAATCTTATAATTATCGCCCTTGTTATACAGCGTTTTTCTACATCTATCCCCGACCATCTAACACCGAAAAAAAGACCAAAATACAACTATCTGGCGGGCTATCTCTTCGATTTTCCCGGATCATGTTGGATCAACCAATCGGGACCAACCAATCGTTGGTTCCGGGTGACACACCCCGAACCAACGAGCGGGGATCGACAGACCTTGTAGCCATTAGACTCACTTAGATTAACTTAATCCGTGTAGCCGTTAGATTCACTTAGATTAACTTAATCCTCCGCATCAGGAGTGAATCCCGGAACCGGGCTTCAACCCGGACCCGTTCACACACCAACGCCTTCTGGAGGAGTCGATAATCTGACAGCAACAGTGCACAAAAACGCACAAAACACTCAAAATACGCAAAAACGCCTTTGAAGACTGCAACCGTGCACAGAATGCACACCATATGCACAAAAGCACAAAATTAACAAAATAAACAAAACTCGCAAAAACGCCTTCCGGAGAAGTCGTCAATCTGACTGCAACAGCTCATAAAAACGCTTCGTATTGTTTGCATTCATACCGTTTTTTCTTGTATTTTTATTCCATCTGTGTATCTGACTTTGCGCGGGGGCTTTTATTTTGGCGGTCATCACAGGGGGCCTCGGGGGGGCAGCCATTTTATTAACTTTGGAGAGGAGAAAAAGGGATCGGGGAGGGAGGGGGCCGGCCTTGGGGCTGTGTGTGTGTGTGTGTGTGTGTGTGTGTGTGTGTGTGTGTGTGTGTGTGTGTGTGTGTGTGTGTGTGTGTGTTTTATCCTGTGTGTGCGTGCGCCAATGTGTGTGTTCTCTTTTCTGTGTGCGTGCTCGTGTGTGTTTATGTGTGTGTGAGAGTGTGTTTCAGAGTGTGTGTGCGTGCTTTTGTGTGTGTGCTCCTGTGTGTGTGCAAGCTCATGCGTGCATGCTTGTGTGTGTGTCTGCATCATTATGTGTGCGTCCTGTGTGTGTGTGTGTGTGAGCCGCTGTCCCCTCTGAATGCTGAGCAGACTGCTCATCACGGCTCTCAGACACACTTGACCTCCTGAACCTCGGAGCCAGACACACACTCCATCCATAGGCGCCAAGCCAAAAGCAACAAGGACGACACAACCGTGTGTACGTTTCTGCGTCTGTACGTTTCTGCGTGTATACGTTTCTGCTTATTTACATTTAGGGTTGTGTTGTTGTGTTGTGTTGTGTTGTTTTGCGTTGTGTAGGGTTGTGTCGTGTCTCTTCGTTTCATGTTGCATTGTGTTGTTGTATTGTGTTGTGTTGTGTTGGGTTGGGTTGGATTGTGTTGTGTAGGTTGAATACAAACACTAACCTCACATACACTAGCAGACCCACAACACATCGTGGTATCGTACTCTGTAATTGTGTTAAAAATTTTGTGTTTTTTCTATCGTTCTCAAGCCTTCATTTTTTACGCGAGTCACACTTAGCATCGTTCTACCTGCATCACCACAGCAACAAACTCGTTAGACCCTGCCCTCTGTGAGAGGAGAAGCCGATTATGACGTCTCATCTGACACGGCAACGGTAACCCCGGCAACGTGCCCGGCGATGGAAGAGACAGAGAGAGGGAAGGACCAGAGTGTGCTACAAAGTGGTGATATTTTAGCGGTCAACTCAACAACCCACTCACCCCTCAGATTCAAATCGTTTTATCTTTTGTTTTGGAAAATGGGGGGGAGTGCTGGGAGAGGCTGGGGGGGGGGGGGGGTCGCGTCATTCTGCTTTGATTCAATGACAGTGGTGTGGGGGGAGGGGGAGGGGTACAATGAGTTTGCTTTTTCCGCACTCAGTGTTTTATCGGCCGCTCGCCGTGAATGGAGAGAGGGTGAGGGAGGGATATAGGTAGAGAGAGAGTGACAGAGAGAGAGAGAAGCAAAGAGAGAAAGAGAGAGATAGAGAGAGAGAGAGATATGGCTATGAAAGCAAAACCGAAACTTGATCCACACACCGCAAGTCCAAAAGCAAAGCGGAAAGCGAGAGCGACATTGAAACCAAAACCAAAACCAAAACCAAAACCAAACCCTCCCGACGGTCCATTACCCAGTCTTGGCGAAGTTGGTCCAGTAGGTCATGACCACGGCGCTGAGCATCACGTCGTTCTTGGAAAAGTTGCAGTTGAACAGGTCGGTCGGTCCGATCATGGGGATCCCGAAGACATACGGGACCTCGTCTCCGTGCGCCGAGTCGGCCCAGCTGGGCTTCATGTCGCTTTGGCAGTGGTGGTAGAAGGCGTAGAAGTAGGTGGGCGACCCGTACTGCGCATGGAGGTCGGCCGTGGCCACCGCCGGCGCCACCCATTGGTGGTCCGTGAACAGTGCCACCAGCGTCTTCCGGCGCGTCTCCGGGTTCTCCTTGTCCGCCCAGTCCGTGTACATGAACTTGATGGTCTCGCGGAGGGTGTCCTTCCCCTCGGGGTATCCGTAGAGATGGTCCACGAAGTCCGACACGGCGAAGTCGAAATCGTTGGCAGAGACGCCGTCCTCGGAGTCAACGATGCCGTCCACAAACTTAAACCCCTCCCCTTGGTTGACGCCCAGCATGATGTCATAGTTGAGGAACTCGCCCTGCTCCATCAAGATCTGAGGGTCGTCTGGGATGACGTCACCGTCGATGACCGGCCCGAAGGCGATGTGGTACTTGGCGGGGGTGACGTACTGCTCCACCAGCTCCTTGTAGGACTTCTTCTGCAGGCACTCCACCAGGTCAATGCTGTCCAGCATGTTGCAGCCCACCTTAATAAAGATAAGATAAGATAACGTGTTGGAGCCATTTTGATATTTATGATTGCAAATTAATTTCAGTGATTAAGATTGATGAAACACTATTGAAATAATTATAATATTTAAGTTCATGAAATATGGTTTAATTGTATTGTGTATTATGGTTTACAATTACGGAATTCAATGTGTGAAAACTGTGATTGACTGCTGTGTTCTGTCTGGCCTATTGAGTGTGACGTCTGATGGTCTGAATGACAGATGTCTAATATAGGGATGGGTTACCTATGACTAGGTAGAGCGGAAGTGGCAATTTATTTTTCAACCGCGTGAATTCGATATACATCTTTGTTTGTATGTTGAGTAAGAAGGGAACAAATGAATCGATCAATACTTTAAGACGCCTCGTTGTCCAGTTTTATCTGCTCTCAGAAGCGGCCGATGAAAAGCTGCCACTCCATAAAGTTTACTTTAACGTCCCCCAGGGGGAAACTTCATCTACGTCTGCAGTCACTGCGAGACAAACTCGCAACATACCACATAAAACATACACAGAAGTTGACAGTACAAACATGCTTCACCTTCTCGGCCAGCACGCGCGTATACTTCCCCGGCTGGTAGTTGACGGCCCAGCTGGAGAGGGCCGTGCCGGATTGGATGATGGCCTTCTGAAAGAGGTCTGTAGGGAGGAGGAGAAGGGGTTAGTGGACAGAGGAAGCTTCATGGTCGTCCCTTAAACCCAGGGAAGTATTTTGGGGTTCAGGAGTTAGAGCGGGTTGACTCGCAAACGGGTAGGTTGAGTTGTGTCAAGGTGTCCCTGAGCGAGAGGCCTCACCCTGACTGCTTTAAGTGGCTGACATCGCCCTCATTGTGTGAATGTGTGGATGAAGGGGTTAGTGGACTTAGGAAGCTTTATGGTCTTCTCTCAAACCCAGGCCGGCGACTGGAAGGTTGCTAGTTTGATCCCCGGTGTGTCGAGGTGTCCCTTAACAAGACGCCTCACCCTGACTGCTCCTGACGGGCTGGCTGTTGCCTTTAGTAGCTGAACCAATGACATATAGATGCATTCATATACATACAGAAATCATTCAAACGTATATAAATACATATATATATATATATATATATATATATATATATATATATATATTGTTGTTTTTTTTCTGAAGAAAGTAGTCCAATCCTTGGTTGCTTTTAACTCACTTTATTTGTTAAAGTAGGCCTATTTCGGTATGGTAATTATGAAGCACAGGGGAGGGAATTGTATCCAACTCGTATTGAGAATAATATCGTGCACTACTTCGAGTCCCGGGCATAGGCCCGGTCCTCTCGGCGGGGCTACCTATTGATTCTGCCCTCTCAATCTGAATTCCGCGCTGTGATCGTCAAGTGGGCGTGGCCTATGTGAAGTGGCCGTGACCGGTGTGACGTAATGGCTCCGCCATTGCAGCTTATGTGTTAGATCCTGCTTTCTAGTGGCTATGTGAGGGTAATGCAGCTTGTGTGTTCGATCCTGCTTCCTAGTGGCTATGTGGGGGCAGCTTATGTGCTTCAAATACGTAACAATATATATATATTAGTGCTGTCAGTTTAACGCGTTATTATCGGTGTTAACGCAAACCAATTTTAACGACCTTAATTTTTTTATCGCGTGATTAACGCTCTTTTGGCTTGCCAAACATTGTAGTTTTTCAACTGCTGTCTACCAACAACTAGTCACGTTAGAAAAACTACAACACCATACCGGATCTAGCTACACCGGAAACAAAACAACAAGCACGCTGCACGAACTTGTTGCAAGCAAGCATACAGAGCGGGTGAAAAACTCCTTGAAAGTGTGTGTGTGTTTCTGTGTGTTACTCTGTTCGACCCTGCTGCACGAGAGTTCAATGTTGTCATTAGATGTTACGTCTTTCTGACCAATCGCAGTTCAAGGCCCACCTGGGCTCTACCACTTTGGGAGGGGCCGCTCAGTAAATCCCCTCTAGACAAAATCACTTGCGCGAGAGGTAGCGGTCGCCCAGCTCAAGCTGCCGGACGGCACTGCAAGGAACTTTTATAAACACATTATTGTTATCCCACTACGCCACCACGTGTGTGTGTGTGTGTGTGTGTGTGTGTGTGTGTGTGTGTGTGTGTGTGTGTGTGTGTGTGTGTGTGTGTGTGTGTGTGTGTGTGTGTGTGTGTATGCGTGGGTGTGGGTATGTGGGTGTGGGTGGGTGGGTGGGTGGGTGGGTGTGGGCGTTATTCGAAAGCCTGGTAATGTGTATAGGCCTACGTACGTTAGGAATATTCATACTGGTTTAATAATAAATGTTATAGTATTTCTCCTCTTTGCTGAGCCAGAGTTTTGTTCGAAAGTTCAAGGGATAAATAGAATAGAAAAAAATGTGTGATTAATCGAGATTATTCGCAAGTTAACTGTGACATTATTGTGATTAATCGCGATTAAATATTTTAATCGCCTGACAGCACTAATATATATAACCAGACATCATTAAAACCAATATATATCTAATTATATCTATGCATAGAAAGACATCATCATTCAAGCACACACATCCATTGACATATTCCAAACATGGTGCTGCCCGCTGGAGAGGCGGTCTGAAGGACTTAAAGACGTTCACTTGAAGACGAGGTGAGAGCCATCAGCACGCCCTAAACAAGAGTGAGAAAACGTGCATCCAATCTACCGCAGGCAATACACTCCAAAACCGGGGGTATAACCAGCGCCCATGGGCAAACGACGAGATGTACTCCTGGAAATAAAGACATCACTCGTAAGCAAAAAGTGACGCATTTGGAGAAACAGCGGTTCATTTATTTCCCAGTTCACACCGTGCTATTTATAAACCACTTGCAGAGAGAGAGAGAGAGAGAGAGAGAGAGAGAGAGAGAGAGAGAGAGAGAGAGAGAGAGAGAAAGTTAGCTGGCCTGTCTCCGGGGGTCTTATCAGTCTTTCACCGCATGTTAGCGTTTCCCTTTAGCACCGAGTGTTAGCTGGTGTGCTAGCCGTGGTGGCACAACGTTCGCACGCTAACAGTCCCGGAGGGGGGCGTCGCCAACGGGTTGCAGGGGCGTCACCTGCGGCTCGGAGGGGGCATCGCCCAAATAATCGATGATGGGTTTATGGATTTGATGAGGGGGGCGTGTCAGGAAGGTCAGTGAACAGATCAATCAGAACGACTTAAAATAATAACGACAACTTAATGATGAGGATGATGATGATATTAGCAATGAGAATGAGGACGATGACAAAGCAGATGAAAAGGATGATGAAGATGATACCGTATCCACTTTAGTGCACATCCCTCGATTTCCATGGTGACGGCTATACTAGGCCGTGAGTGTGCGTGTGTCTGCAGTCGTGTGTGCATGCGTGTGTTTTTCTGTGTCCATGTTTGTGCGTGTGTGTGTGTCTCTGCATCCATGTGTGTCTGTGTGTGTGTATTTGTGTGTCTCTGCATCTATGTGTGTGTGCATGTGTGTGTGTTTGCTCCTCCCTAGCCTCAAAGTAGTGTTTGCGTCAGTGTGTGTGTCTTTGTGGGTCCGTAACCTCAGTAGTTGCTTGTCTGTGTGTGTCCTTGGGTGTCCCTACCTACTTGTAGTGTCTTTGTCTGTTTGTGCGTTCCTTTGTACCCTCAGAGTAGTGTGAGAGCGTCTGCGCGTGTGTGCCTGCCTCTGTGTAGTGTGTGTCTCTTTGTGTGTCCCTCAATTTCCTCAGTGTAGTGTGATTGTGTGTGAGTCCCTCCTTACCCTCAGAGTAGTGTGAGAGTGTGAGTGTGCGTCAGCGTGTGTGTGTCTGTTTGTGTGTGCGTCCCTACCCTCAGTAGTTGCGTGTCTGTGTGTGTCTGGGTGCGTTCCTCCTCACCCTCATAGTAGTGCAACAGGGTGTGTTTGCGTCTGCGTATGTGTTTGTGTGTGTTCCTCCCTACCCTCAGAGTAGTGTGAGAGCATGTGTATCTGTGTGTACGTCTGAGCTTGTGTGTGTTCCCTCCTCACCCTCAGAGTAGTGTGACAGGGTGAGCAGGCTGACGCAGGAGGCCCCCGCCCCGGAGCCGAAGATGGTCACCCTCTTGGGGTCGCCCTTGAAGGCGGAGACGTTCTCCTTCACCCAGCGGAGAGCCTGGATCTGGTCCAGCAGACCATAGTTCCCCTTGGCCGCCTGGTCGCCCGTACTCAGGAAGCCTGGAGAGAGAGAGAGAGAGAGAGAGAGAGAGAGAGAGAGAGAGAGAGAGAGAGAGAGAGAGAGAGAGAGAGACACACACGCATAAGCACACACACATGGAGGCAGAGACACACACGCAGGGAGGGAGACACACACGAACAGAGAAATGGATGCAGAGAAACAGGTACACACACCGACACAAACGGACAAAGACACATTAACACACAAAAACAAACACGTATGTACACATCAACACAGACGCACACAAACACACAAAGAGAAAAGAGGCAAAGAACCGATAGCGATTGGGCCGCAACACAATAAGACTGCAGCGATAACAATTGAAAACTACCACAAAACTATTTAAAAAATGAGGGCGTTGGTAACCGAATGTTAAACTGTACCGACAACACTCGCTTCTTCGGGTTGGCGAAAACACACACACACACGAACACACACACAAGCGCATACACACACCCACACACACAAACACAGAAACACACACACAGAAACGCACAAGCCCACAGACGCACACACACAAACGCACAGGCACACAGACGCCCACACAAACGCGCAGGCACACAGACGCACATAAAATAAATGCAGACACACACAAATGCACACACACAAACACACACACACACACACACACACACACACACACACACACACACACACACACACACACACACACACACACACACACACAAACAAACACACACTTTATCTGCAGCAGCCAATGAGCCCTTCTGTGTTTTCTGTGTTTGTGTTTTTCTCTGCATCAAGGAGCCTCAAATGTCCTGAAACAATGTTCAAACTAAAGAGCCTGCAACACATTCTGAAGTAACACACACACACACACACACACACACACACACACACACACACACACACACACACACACACACACAATGCAACAGACACACACCCCCACACACAAATGGCCGCAAAGACACACAAACACATACGCACACACACACACACAAAGCCACAGATGAACACACACACGGCTGCAGACACACACAAATGGGCGCAGACACAAAAACATGGCCGCAGAGATACAAACACACAAGCATACACGGCCGTAAAACACACACCAGACACACACACACTCACATATCACAGAGACACACACACATGGCAGCAGACAAACACACACACAATTGGCCGCAGAGAGACACGAACATAGCCGCAGACCAAAATACAAACAAAAAAACACACACACACACACCTCCGGAGAGTGATGGCCAGCCCCCCAAAACATGGCTGCCATTAAATAGCCTGACTTAAAGCCCTGCCACAGGAGGAGGAAGCCCGCCTCTCCCCCCCCCCCCCCCCCCCCCCCCCCCCCCCCCCTTCGACACACACACACACACACACACACATCCCCCCAGGAGCTATGAGTCCATTCTTGCCATCACCGCTCTGCAAAGGTTTTGCCAAACTGACAAATAGTGTGTGTGTGTGTGGGGGGGAGGGTTGTGTGTGTGTGTGTGTGTGTGTGTGTGTGTGTGTGTGTGTGTGTGTGTGTGTGTGTGTGTGTGTGTGTGTGTGTGTGTTGGGGGCGGGGGGTAGGACCTTTGATGGAGAGCTGATCCACTTTGTCATGGCAGGGGGGAGAGAGGGCGGGGGAGAGAGGACGGGGAGGAATGGAAGGAGGGGGGAGGGTTGGGGGATTACAAGGCCTCTGGCGGCCCCCACACGCTGCCTGCCCTCATGTGGCTCACCCAACGACCCCGACCCCCCGATCGTCGTGATCACCTTGACAACTGCCGCCACCCCCCTTGTAGTCGTCACCATGTCAACCGCATCCGACCCCGTCATCATCACAAGCACATCTGCCACGGTTATCATTATAACCATCAAAACTAACACCCACCACCATCATCATCATCACCATGACAACCCCATCCACCATTGTCATCAGCATCATCATGACAACCACATCCACCATCAACATCCTCATCATCATCATCATGACAAACATCAACCCCGTCATCATCATCAACCTCATGACAACCATCACCCCCATTATCATTATCACCACGACAACCATCACCACGTCCAACACCATCCTCACCATACCAGGGACAACCATCACACGCGCCATCATCACCTCCAACATCATCATCACTATGACAACAACCACCATTGCCCCCCCCCCATCACCTCTGCTTCAACATTTCCCGGCTCACACCGTCACTCATTCGCGTCTCAAAACGGTTTGTCTGATTAATTCATGCACCTCCATCACTCAGCGAACGACACACACACACACACACACACACACACACACACACACACACACACACACACACACACACACACACACACACACACACACACACACACACACAAGCGCACAAAAACACAAATGCACACACACACACTCACACAAACGGATGCAGGGACACACAAACGCAAACACAGACACGAACGCGCACACACAAACACAAACGCACACACACGTGCATGAGCGCCCAAAAAAGCACAAGCAAACACAAATGCACACACACACACACACAAACACACACACATCACACCCACCCACGGACTGACCAAAACAACAAGTTCCTCAGAGTCTGTTGCATAAAGTAATCACGTCTATGAAGAGCAATAATGTACGCTCATTAGATCCCCGATTGATGAATGAAGGGAGGGAGGGGAGGAAGGCGAGGGGGAGAGGGGGGAGAAAGCCTGACAAAGGGAGACAAAAGAGAGAGAGCCACGACCGTCCTCATGAATAACAGACAACGCCGTTATTAGATTAGTTGCTTTTGCGTATCACAGACAAGAGTGGGTTTTAATTATGTGAGGGAGATAGACTGAAGGGGTCACTGATACAGAAACAGGGGGAAGGCGGGCTACTCAGCTCAGCCCTGTCCAGACAAGTGTCAAGTACGAAACCCTGGCCGCTGATTGACCAGGAGGATAGGTGAAGGTCAATCGGAAAGCAGCCCCGGTGGTCGCCTAAGTAAAAGGATTAAATCGGAAGCCTGGATAGCTTGATTGGAGGTTAAATCGGGAAATGAGTTTTCTTACATCCCACCACGGGGATAATCCACTTCCTGTTGCCACGCTGCTGATGTGATGTCAGGAGATCAGTGTCAATATTATGTGTATCCAGTACGAAGTGTAATGTATCCCATCCCTATGGTCATGTGATATTGGTATACGCAGTACTTATTAACTTTAAAGGGACACTTCACGTCATATTTTTGAATGGTCTTGCATCATTCCGGTAGATCCAACGAGCGCTAAAGAAGCAATGATGCAGATGACCAGCAATGACCAGAGACGCAGTCGTTTATTTATAATATCATACGGCGCACACAGCTTTTGTCCGTGTTCTATACGATATTCTAGAACACTCCGGGAGCTCCGGCGGGAGACCTGGAGCTCTAAATCTAAATTATATAATATAATATATAGACATCTATAATATATTACATAATATCACGGCAAAAAAAGCTGTGCGCGCCTCTGGATGAAATTATTAATAAACGACTGTGTCGGGTTCTCCGACTTCTCTGGTCCTGAGTCAAAGCCAACGTTTCTTCCCCCAATTCCTTCTCCACCATGCCCGAATATCAATACACAGGTCTTATTTTGCAAACCCGCACCCGCCCATACCCGCGAATTACATTCCGCACCCTACCAGACCTGCTATAAATTGATACTGACGCCCGACCCGCACCCGAAGGAAAACATTCAATGGAACGCCAGGAAATTACACTATAATATATGTATTTATATAGCACCTATAAAAACAATAATTTACAAAGTGCTTTGAAATAACACAATTACGAAGACATTTAGGAAGAGAATAATAAAAAAAAATAATAAATAGACTACGTCACATAAAAGCAAGTCTATAAAAGGATTTAAAAGAGTTTACTGATTCAGCAAGCTCTATCTCTGCAGGTCGTTCTAAAGCCGAGGCACTGTGGTGGAGAACGCCCGATCACTTCTGGTCTTTAGCCTCGTCCTTGGAAGAGTAAGTAGGGCCCCGCCTGCAGATCTAAGGCTGCGAACAAGCTTGTACGGGGTCAGCATGTCTTTTATATACTCGGGGGCTAGACCATGACGAGCCTTAAAAGTGATCAATAAATTCTTGAAATCGATTCTAAAACAGACAGGGAGCCAGTGCAAAGAAGCTAGGACAGGAGTGATGTGAAGTCATCTGTTAAAACCAGTGAGAAGTCTAGCTGCTGAATTTTTAACCAACTGGAGGCGGGAGAGTGATTTATGGTTGATGCCGGTTAACAGAGAGTTACAGTAATCTAGACGTGAGAATATGAGGGCATGGGGTTGAGTTGGGGTTGTGATAAAAAATGTTGAATTTTGGAAATGGTTCTGATATAGAGAAAACATGACTGTTCAACTTTGTTAATGTGAGGGATGAAAGTGAAGTTTGAATCTAAAATGACACCTACGTTTCTGGAAGTGGGCTTGATATTGCTGGATAATGGACCGAGGCTGATGGGACTGATGATGGTGGTAGGCGGGTTGAACAGTATTATTTCAGATTTGGAGTTGTTAAGTTGGAGGAAGTTATGGGCCATCCAGTGGTTGACATCATTAAGACAGTCTAAAACAGCAGCCAGAATTCTCTGATCGTTGGGTCTCAGCGACAGGTATATCTGTGTGTCGTCAGCACAGCAGTGAAAAGAAACATTGTGCCGCTGGATAATTTGGCAGAGTAGGAGCATATATATTGAAAATAAAATAGGACCAAAAATAAACCCTGCGGTACACCATAGGTTATTTGGGTTGTGGATGAAGAGTAGTTGTCGACGGCACAGGTTCTGTTAAAAAGATAAGAAGTAAACCAACCAAGTGCAGTGTCCCTGATACCAACAAAGGATTTAAGACAATTTATTAAAATTGAGTGATCTAAAGTGTCGAAAGCGGCACTTAGGTCTAAAAGAATAAGTTGGGAGGAAACAACTTTTTCTAAAACTTTTGATAAAAATGAAAGTTTAGAAATAGATACAATTATTAAGATCAGAGGGATCTAGGTTGGGTTTCCTTAAAAGCGGTTGGAACGCAGCATGCTTAAAAGCAGATGGAACAACACCATGGATTGAAGAACTATTAAAAATGGGTAAAATGCTGGGTACAACTGTGTTTAAAACCTCTTTAAGTAACTTTGTGGGAAAAAAATCAAGGCTGCACGTAGTTGGTTACATGTCTGTTAAGATTTCGGATAAAAAGGACAGTGAGACAGGTTGGAAATGGGTCAAATATATACAAATGTATCTACTGGTGGATAAAATGTGAGGGGTGATCTGATGCCCAATATTTTCTATTTTCTCTTTAAAATTCTCTTGGTCTCTTGTGTAGCATCATAAAAATAAGAGAGAGAAGAGGCGGTGACTGAATCTAAAAACTTTAAATAAAAATCTGGGGTTCGAATTTTTTTTTTTTAAATCAGGTTAGAAAAACAGGACATTTTTATTGAAATTTTTTCATTGAGTCAAATGTAATAAAATACTTGCAGGACGTCTTCGGTGAGATTAAAAGAATCTAAAACATCAAAAAAATCTGTGATGAAAACCTGAGTGGGGCAGCAGACATGGATGTTAAAATCACCTAAAATAAGAACTCTGTCAAATTTAGACATAAAAAAGGATGAAAACTCCTGGATAAAGACACTGTTCGGTTTTGGGGGTCTGTTAATTATAAGGATTAATGCTGGGTTTTTTGAGTGTATCCTAAAACCAAGATGTTCAAATGAGTTAAAAGCATTATATACAACAGGAGTGCATTTAAAATGATTTCTGAAAATGACTGCAACCCGCCCCACCCTGTCCATATAGACGGGGCTGATGTAGATGCCTGTAATCAGGGAGGGTTGCTTCTATGAGAGAGCTGCAATCGCCTTGAGTGTGCCAGGTTTCAGTGATAATAAAAAAAGTCCAACATGTTAAAAGTAATGAAATTATGACATAAAAATGACTTATTGTTCAAGGAACGCACATTTAAAGGACAGAAGTTCACTGGAGTGTGGGGCAGTTGCTGGCAGATGACTGTAGATTTTTCAGAGAGATTTGAATTAGAATTGCAAAAGAAATTCTGCAAAGGGCTGTATAGAGTTATTTCTGTGTGTGATTATATTAGGAATTGGAAGATAGATGCTTTCGTTGTTTTTGCTAGGAATGGTTGGTGGTTGTCATGATCTGTAAGAGAGAAGGGTCATTTCGATATTTGTTGATAAAAAACGTGAGCCTACCTGGGATGGGTGGACTCCGTCTCTTTTAAAAGCCTGGGGTCTATTATAAAATTTGCTAAAATTGTCCACAAAGGGAATGGCCTGGTTTCGGCAGTATTGTTTCAGACAGATGTGCAGCTGGCGTATGCGGCTGAACACAATGGGCCCTATTTAAACGGTCAGAAACGCAAGTGAGAAGCGCCAAGCGCAAGTAGCTTTGTGGGCGGTTCTATGGCGATGTCCCTAGTTTACCGGCGCAAAAATTACGCTTGCGCCCGGCGCAAATCTAAAAAGGCTTGGTCTGAAGTAGCCTCATTACTCGTACGTGTGGTTTGGGCGTAACGTGCAATAAACCAATGAGAGTGCCAGCTCCATCCCCTTAAGAGCAATGAGCGCATTTGAATCTGACAAGTTGATATTTTGACAGCACGTCTGCAGTCTCCGATGAGACAGATGCATTTCAAACTTCAAATGGCTCAGTTTATGGCCAAATAATATGGCCTAATTCACACATGGAATAAGGTTTTCTTCCACAACTTCAGAAATACTGAGTCCTCAAATAAATTTCGGCAAAGAAAACTTAACACACATTTGATATGCGGTAACTGTGGTTCTATTTAATGATATACGCAATACATTATAAACATTGTTTCTTATCAGTATTATATGCATTATCGTTATCGACTTGTGTTCCTAATATGCATGTGACCCCCCGTTAATATACATTGCCATGGACTGTATTATGCGTTATGTGTTTAGTTTGCGTGTGTGGACACACACACACGCGCCCGCATTCATTAATTATTTTACACATACACACAAGCGCGCCCGCATTCATTCATTCTTTTTAACCCTCACTCGCGGTAAAACAATGTTTTCTCAAGATCAAATACTCAATCAATCCTTAAAGTTATTGGCATGGGCACGATGTCTGTGTCAAGAAAATATGTCTTTGCTGTACGGTGTTTGCAGATGCATTGATTTAAAAGTACAACTTATTACCGCTGTATCTGCTGTTTTTTCCCAAATAATTTACCAAGAATGTGTGGCTAGGTAGATGAGAGAAGCAAAGTGCATGCGCGAGGTGCACAAGCAACATTATGCATACGCCCTTAAAATAGCATCTGAACAACGCGCCACTGACTTTAAACCAGGTATTTCCTTGTTTGTGGCGCAAGTGATTTCTGAAACTGCAAAATAGCACCAGGGAACGTTTGCGCCAGAACACGCCTCCTCCTTTCGCCGAACCACCCCTTGGGGCGCAAAATCATTCCCTCATTTGCAGACGAGTGGCACAGGAGGGAAAAGAACACTCTGCGCCACTTGCAAACTTGGAACGACGCATGCTCCAGTGAATAAGTAAATTGCGCCGGATGCAAGATAGGGCCCAATGTCACCAAAACGGGAAGAGGGGATGGGTCCGTAAATGACCACCTGCTTCCCGGTGACCAACAGGTTGTCTACGGAGCTGCACATAGTTTTTCTTGAGGGATTCCGACTGCTGTTCCTTGAGGTCATTTGTTCCAGCTTGGACAATCACTGTTGTGGCAGAGTCATGATTGCGGATCACCCATGGAGGTGCCGACGACGAGCATAGATGGTGGTGAATTTTCCGTCGGGCTTTGCTGGCAGGACTGCCGGGGGGGTGGGGGCCGGATGGACCGCCTGGAGAGCTGGGGTCTGCTGGACGTAGGCCGTCGTGGTGCACCAGCTATGGGGCGGGCGGAAGGTGGGCAGCCTGAGAGAGCAGCGGCCGAAACCGGGGCGCAGAGCCTCCATGGAGGAGGGTTAGGTCGGGGAACCGCGGTGAGGACATCGGCGGCGCTAGTGACAGGGGGCGGCTGGGCGGCTGGGCACCAGCGGCAGTTGTTGCATCGGCGCTTCCATCGGCAAATATAACGGGCTCAGCGATGTCCGTTGTGGGGTCATCAGGTGAGTCCTTTCCTTCTCCATCATCCAAAACCTGGAATAAGTTGCTAAGTGGCAGGGCGACGGAGGATCGCAGGTGGAGGGAGCGTTCAGCCGGACCCTTGCTACTCCTCACCCGGATCCAGGGCTCCGGGTCGTATGGAGTAGAGCAGGCTCTGGTCTTGGGTAAATCAATTAAAAGTGAGGGCTAGCCGGCTAAAAACAAACCGTGCAAGCTAACTGATAACCAGTTGGAAGAAGCGGGTATCTTGCTCAAGGAGGTATTGGCCCCTAGAGACAAGCATTACAATGCAAACACGACAGTAATTTGCACTTATCTGGCGCACTCAGAAGAGGAATCAACTGAATAAATGACAGGTATATAGTTGGAGACTGGCAGGCAATCAGGGCACTTGCAAATGAGCCTCGGCCCCGGCGTGGTGCTTTAGATTGCTGGGCAAAAAAAGCAAATCATCCACTGTGGACGGTTTTAGTTGACTCCTCCGCTCCTGAATAACATATCCAGCACCACAGAAGTCTCGCTCACAATCGCAAAACCCGTGACCGACCCGCACTGTTCAGGCTTCCGACCCGACCCGCACCCGCGTCTGACACAGTACATTATTTTTCACCTGTTTCATCGAAATTGTGCGGGTCACCCGTCGGGTACCAGAGACGTCCGAGAAGTACTAGAGACGTCCGAGAACCCGACGCACTCTTTAATTCATAATATCATCTGGAGGCACACACAGCTTTTGGCCGTGATATTATGTATAATATTATATTATATAGATACATATTTAAATATTATATTATTTACATACAGAGCTCCGGGAGTCCGCAAACGGCAACAATCAATTCTCCTCCATGCTGCTGTTCACGCTGGACTGCAGGGAGTGAATGCTGATTAGCTGTAATGTTACGTTCCTCAGGGTGTGAACGCTAATTGGCGTTGTGGGAGTTGTCGTCTTCAAGCGCCAAAAAGTCACAGTCGGCATTTTCTCGGTCAAGAAGTCACCAAATCAGAAATGTATCTTAATATTAGAATCAATAAATGACCCACTTTTAAAGGCCCACTATGCAACTTCGGGAATTTCTTCGCTGTTTTCTTGGTTTTGGCACGCACATTTCTCTACACAGCGCCCCCTACAGCTTCGTAGTAGATATTTTACAACACTGTCGTAACAACTCGTTGACGACCCTTCCCCATGCACTTCTACGCGAGCCATGTGCATTTGTTTTCAAAGAAGCCGGCGAATGCGTGGAGCCATGTCCGAAGTAAATGTTCATAAAATGTAGGCAAGGTTATACATTTTTAAAATGGCGTATTTGTATTGCAATAAACATAAAGCCATCCTTTTTAAAGTTGACGGGGAGAATTTATATCCTAGATTATAATTGTTTTATCTTAGGTTGAACAGAACAATCAGTGTGAGAGTGTTGGCCAACATAATAATCTAAATAAACAAGAACCTGGATTTGGGGATTCAGTCTGTATCTGGGGGACGAGACAGACGAACAGCAAAACACCAATGGAAACAAAGGTGTTTATATGGTTGCAACCAAGCAAGCTAGAAACATACAGGGCTCACAACAAAACGGTCAAGAAAACAATTTTTACAGGGCTCACAACAAAATGGTTGAGCAAACACATTTGTACAGAGACTATCAACATCAAGAATACCACGAGGACAAAGTTCACCCAAGGGTACTTTCAATTTCAAAAGCAACACGGCCAAGTCGGAGTCTGATTTGAAGTCTTCTTTTTCTTTCAGTTCACGCTATTCCTGAAACAACCCGGTATCACGCGATTGCGTGCTCCTGCGCACCAACGTTAATCTATTGAAGCGTGTTCCCGAGCACGATAGTCCGACTTTTTGCGTGTTACACAAAACGAAATGTAAACCAATGCATTCTGAATGGGAGTGTTCTAAGACAATTAACGTGCTCCACAAAACGGTACGAGAGAGAGAGAAAGAGAGAGCGGGAGGGACAGAGAGAGAGAGAGAGCGAGAGAGAGGCTTCAGAAAGGGTGTGCGCAGATAGTACAGTGCACCCTAGTTATGTTTATGCCAAAATCTATATATATAATTAGGCTGTGGAAATTGCAATAAGTTAAGAACACAACTTCGCACGTTGAGCACACAGCCGTGTGACTCGTTTATTTTGTAAAAAAGAAAACCGGAAATCAAAGCGTGCTGAAGGTACGGTCACTACAAGGCTATAATTATATTATTTAGCGTGTAATGAGACATCTATAGGGGGGGGACACGTTAGTTGAAGGGGGGGGGGGGGGGGGGGACACGTTTGTTGAGGGGGGGGAGACACATTTGTAGGGGGGGGGCACGCTCGACAGCGAGAGTTGGTTTTTATTGAACGCTCGACAACGAGAGTTGGTTTTTATTGAACGAGACTTCAACATGGAACAGCTGCACGAAACGATGGTCACGTCACTCTCGGTGACGGTGTCGACAATAATGAACACACGAATGATGTTAATAGAACAACACACAACCACATAACATCCCGAACCCATTAACCCCACTTAATCCTAACAACAAAACAAGTTAACAAAAGCCCCATTTGTCAACTGAGAACCCCAATTCCCAGAATCCCCCGCGGCTCCGGAACACGGCGTAGCTTATATTAATCTTTATTATCTGAATGGGAAATGCAATATTTTAGGACAGATACACCATTAAACGCGTTTCTAATGACATTTCTAGCGAGAAATTTACATTTTCCTTACATAATCTTCAGTCAGTGAATGTGTATGATCTTTATTAATCTTTATTATCTGAATGGGAAATGCAATATTTTAGGACAGATACACCATTAAACGCGTTTCTAATGACTTTTCTAGCGAGAAATGTACATTTTCCTTACATAATCTTCAGTCAGTGAATGTGTATGATCTTTATTAATCTTTATTATCTGAATGGGAAATGCAATATTTTAGGACCGATTCACCGTTAAACGTGTTTCTAATAACATTTCTAGCGAGAAATATACTTTTTACTTGCATAATCTTCAGTCAGTGATTGTGTCTGATCTTTAGTTTTATAGTTATTAGGATTTGATCGGCTCGCTCGCATGTTTCAACGACGTCAGGTTGCTTTCGCTAAACTAGCAGCTCACGTGCTTCCTGCGTTTGTGTTATTAAACTGTTACTCTATGTAACTTTTAATGATATCATCTTGTTAGAAACACGTATATCTGAGAGCCAACCCAGTCGCCAAAAGCATACGTTGACAGTGTACTTTTCGTGAACACTGGATTACGTCGCATTTCATCATAAAATAGCGTGTTATACACACACACACACGCACGCACACGCACAGACACACACACACAAGCACACACAAGCACACACACGCACGCACAGACACACAGACACACACACACGCACACACTGCATTTCGCTGCTAAAACAACAACAAAAAAATATTCCCTCAAATATTATTACTTTCAAAACGTTGGCCAAAATGGCCAATAATATCATTTTTTATTTGGGATGCTTCTAGGACATTTTGGGTGGATTTTGAACGGTATGTGGGGGGCACGTTTTTTGCAGGACCTGGCAACCCTGCGCTGTTGCCCGAGATCTGGATCCACCCCGGCGTGGTGCCGTCTCCTTTTGACCTTTTGACCCCAGACTTCTGGGGGAATAGCTGAATCAATTCATTAGTCAATCAGAAGCATGTAAATATCTTCCCGGTGGCGTAAGAGGACGAACAAGGTGTCCTTCAACTTCTACGCTTCCAGGAGATTGCAACGGTGCCACACATGAGCATATTCGAACATGTTTAATGGTAGTAATTAGCTGTCGAAATTGGAGGCCTTAATCAATACTGAGCAGCTATTGATTTGCTTCCCGATAAAGATTTGTCACAAATTACATGTTATTTAGCATCTACACATTGAGCTGAGTCCAATGACACCAAGAACGACACTCTAGCTAATGGTAACATGTATTTTACATGGTACACCTAGGTCTAGGACATGTTCTCGGTGTAGCAAGAGGCCGAGCTTGATCTCATTGGACACTTAACGTGTAGATGCTAATTAACATGTAATTTGTCAAAAATCTCCATCGGGAAGCAAATCTATAGCTGGTCATTATTGATAAAGGCCTCCAAAATCGACAGCTAATTACTACCCCGAAACATATTCAAATATGATCCTGTGTGGCACTGTTGCAATCGTCTCGAAACGTAGATGCCAAAGGACACCTTGTTTGCTCTGTTGCACCACCGGGAAGATATTTTCATACTTCTAATGGATTGATTCATATTTTAAGGTTCTCGGAGTGAGACTTTAAGTGGCTGCAGCAGAAGTGTTGAGACGAAAGATGATATCAAGAGATTTATAGAATATTCCCATTCACATTATGATTCTTCATCGTAACATCCGACCAAACATCCTTTACATTCACAGAGCGAAGATTATGAAAGTCCAGGCTCAGCAAGTGCTCCATCTCGTTGCACCTGCACCCAGCGGCTCGCTTGCAAGATTTTGGCCTGAAGTTCTTCCCAGACCTACACCCTAGCCATCCAACATGCATATCTGAGAATCAGGCCTCTCTTTAATAATGACAAAAAATTATGAGAGAAACACACATTAACTTTTTGTTATCTCATAAGCGGCGTGGTGCCGGCTCCTTTTGACCTTTTGACCCCCGACTTCAAAAACGTGGCCACAGGCCAGCTGTGTCTACACACCTTTAGCCACAAATGTACACCTCCATCCCACAAAAAATGGGGACTAGAAACTAACCTCTGTCTTATGTACATTTACTGTACTGTTGGAGGTCACGCCCCTTTGCCGACCTTTTCGAGATAGCTAGGGATGCTAAAATGTTTAAACACATTTCCCGGGGCCCCGTGTACGACATATCCGAGATTTGGAGTTCTAGCCCTTTTTCCCAAATGGAGTGTCATTTGGACAAAGCCCCTCAGAAGTGTAGCCTGCAAGACCTAATGGTTCAGAATGTGGTGGAAAAACAGTTTTTGAGATAGGAAGGTCCTACCCCCCTGAAATTTTAATACCTTATTCTAGGGCCTAACTGGGACCTCCGCACCGAAACTTGGCCCGGTCGGACCCCGAGGGCAGGAAGGGGGGGCCTGCCCTCGGGGTCTGACAGCAGAAGTGTTGTTTTAGCAGCGAAATGCACCGTGTGCGTGTGTGCGTGTGTGTGTGTGTGTGTGTGTGTGTGTCTGTGTCTGTGTCTGTGTGTCTGTGCGTGCGTGTGTGTGCTTGTGTGTGCTTGTGTGTGTGTGTCTGTGCGTGTGCGTGCGTGTGTGTGTGTGTATAACACGCTATTTTATGTTGAAATGCGACGTAATCCAGTGTTCACGAAAAGTACACTGTCAACGTATGCTTTTGGCGACTGGGTTGGCTCTCAGATATACGTGTTTCTAACAAGATGATATCATTAAAAGTTACATAAAGTAACAGTTTAATAACACAAACGCAGGAAGCACGTGAGCTGCTAGTTTAGCGAAAGCAACCTGACGTCGTTGAAACATGCGAGCGAGCCGATCAAATCCTAATAACTATAAAACTAAAGATCAGACACAATCACTGACTGAAGATTATGCAAGTAAAAAGTATATTTCTCGCTAGAAATGTTATTAGAAACACGTTTAACGGTGAATCGGTCCTAAAATATTGCATTTCCCATTCAGATAATAAAGATTAATAAAGATCATACACATTCACTGACTGAAGATTATGTAAGGAAAATGTACATTTCTCGCTAGAAAAGTCATTAGAAACGCGTTTAATGGTGTATCTGTCCTAAAATATTGCATTTCCCATTCAGATAATAAAGATTAATAAAGATCATACACATTCACTGACTGAAGATTATGTAAGGAAAATGTACATTTCTCGCTAGAAATGTCATTAGAAACGCGTTTAATGGTGTATCTGTCCTAAAATATTGCATTTCCCATTCAGATAATACAGATTAATTTAAGCTACGCCGTGTTCCGGAGCCGCGGGGGATTCTGGGAATTGGGGTTCCCAGTTGACAAATGGGGCTTTTGTTAACTTGTTTTGTTGTTAGGATTAAGTGGGGTTAATGGGTTCGGGATGTTAGGTGGTTGTGTGTTGTTCTATTAACATTATTCGTGTGTTCATTATTGTCGACACCGTCACCGAGAGTGACGTGACCATCGTTTCGTGCAGCTGTTCCATGTTGAAGTCTCGTTCAATAAAAACCAACTCTCGTTGTCGAGCGTTCAATAAAAACCAACTCTCGTTGTCGAGCGTCCCCCCCCCCTACAAATGTGTCTCCCCCCCCCTCAACAAACGTGTCCCCCCCCCCCCCCCCTTCAACTAACGTGTCCCCCCCCTATAGATGTCTCATTACACGCTAAATAATATAATTATAGCCTTGTAGTGACCATAACATAATTCACCTACAGTATTTCGTTATGTGTTGTTCTTTCAATTGTGTTGTTGTTTACTGCATATCATTTACGTTCTTGGTGGTTCAGGGATCGCGGTCCCTTTAAGGATTACGTGCGTCTCATGACGTCACAGACCATGCTGGATTTGTTTACCTTCAGCACGCTTTGATTTCCGGTTTTCTTTTTACAAAATAAACGAGTCACACGGCTGTGTGCTCAACGTGCGAAGTTGTGTTCTTAACTTATTGCAATTTCCACAGCCTAATTATATATATAGGTTTTGGCATAAACATAACTAGGGTGCACTGTACTATCTGCGCACACCCTTTCTGAAGCCTCTCTCTCGCTCTCTCTCTCTCTCTGTCCCTCCCGCTCTCTCTTTCTCTCTCTCTCGTACCGTTTTGTGGAGCACGTTAATTGTCTTAGAACACTCCCATTCAGAATGCATTGGTTTACATTTCGTTTTGTGTAACACGCAAAAAGTCGGACTATCGTGCTCGGGAACACGCTTCAATAGATTAACGTTCGTGCGCAGGAGCACGCAATCGCGTGATACCGGGTTGCCTGAAAAGCTTGCCCAACGTTTACTCGTGTCTGGCCTCTCTGTCGGTCAGTCCCCCTTTTCTCTTCTTCTGTTCCTCCGACATTGGGTTTCTCTGTCTCTTTTTAGTTGGCTGATCTATGATGAATGTAGCAATCCCTTAGTTACTTGTGTTTATATCGAGCCGGTTCCGTGTTTGGGGGTCTGTGCCGCAAAGCAATTCGTTACTTCACGAGACCCGAGACTCCCGCGAGAGTGGGCGGCGGGTCGCCGGCAGAAACATATTCATTTTCTCCGCCAAGATGCGCAAGGGGGAGTTGAAACAACGAAAAATGTATAATGGAACCATCACAATGACTCCTAGCCTGTTATATTAAGGTAAAAAAAGTTGCATAGTTCCCCTTTCACTCGTGTCTGATCTCTTTTCTGCTCCATTCTTCTTTTGTTCCACCGACAGTCACCTCTTGGGTCCCTTATCAGTCGATTGATCCATGATGAATGCAACAATTGCCTCGCAACTGGCTGTTTATATCTAGCCGGTGCCATGTTTGGGTGTGTGTCTGTGCCGTAAAGCATTTTCGAAACTACAATCTGACTACATTTTCGAGGATACTTCCGCTGCGTCACATCCGGATTGGCTCGGTCCGAACAGATCAAGTTGCATATGCGCTTTTTCACTGGAGAGGCGACATGGGTAAATGACACACCCACCAATCGACCCAGAAATGGATGCAGAACCATCAGCATAACTCTCAACCTGCATACTTAATGTAATTTTGGCTAAAAAAGTTGCATAGTGGGCCTTTAATACAGATTCATGTCTCCACCGGCGAAATTGTCCCTTAAAGGTTTAAGGTGATATTGATTCACACAGTACTTGATATTCACTTTAACATTTCATGTGATATCCATACAAGCAGTACTTGTTATTCAATTTGAAGGTTTCTTGTGATATTGCTATAAGCAGTACTTATTCACTTTAAAGGTTTCATGTAATATAAATACATGGTGTACTTATTTAACTTAAAGGTTTCATGTGATGTTGATACATGCAGAACTTGTAATTCAAATTAAAGGTTTCACGTGATATTAATCTAAATGGTACTTATTTATCTTAAAGGTTTCATGAAATATTCAATCACACAGTACTTGATATCATACATGCAGTACTTGTTATCTGCTTCGAAAGTTTCATGTGATATTGATATACGCTGTACTCGTTATCGACTTTAAAGGCTTTTCCCTCGATCTTGCGCCAACGGTATATAAAAACATCCCATCTTCGTATCAAGACCCATATTCCTACAAAGGAAATGGAACGAAACTCAGCTTGGAAGACAATGAAACTCCAGCAGGGGGGGGGGGAGAGAGAGAGAGAGAGAGAGAGAGAGAGAGAGAGAGAGAGAGAGAGAGAGAGAGAGAGAGAGAGAGAGAGAGAGAGAGAGAGAGAGAGAGAGAGAGAGAGAGGGGCTTAGATATATTTCACATAAAAGGAATACTTCATGAAGTAAGACAGCAGGAGAAAGGAAAACTTGAATTGTCCGACAGCGACAAGAAAAGTAGGGGCCCCGCGGCGGGGGCCCTGCGGCATCAAAGGGGCCCTCGATGAAAAATATAGCTTCTGTGGCCCAACAGAAATACAAGAGAGTGAAGATCCTTGACCGAGAGTGGGAGCGAGAGGGGGGAAGAGAGAGAGAGAGGGAGAGATAGAGTGGGGGGGGGGGGGGGGGGGGGAGAGGCAGACAGAGAGAGGGAATGAGACAGAGACAGACATAGATGGTAGGTGAGAGAGAGAGAGAGAGAGAGAGAGAGAGAGAGAGAGAGAGAGAGAGAGAGAGAGCATAGCAACGCAACAAAGATAATCTCCGCCGGCTGAACGCTCGCCTTGTTACGCGGAAATCCAGTTAACCTTCATCAGCGACTGGATCACTGCAGCATTCTTATGCTTTAATCCCCCATCCTCCTCCTCCTTCCTCTCCTCCCTCTCCTTCCTCTCTCCTTCTCCCTCCTCTTCCTATTTCTCCTCCTCCTCCTCCTCCCTTTCCACTTCCTCCCTCTCCTCAATCTCCTCCTCCCCCTCCCTCTCCTCCACCACCACCACCACCTCCCGCTCCACTTCCTCCTCCTCCACTTCCACCTCCTTCTCCTCCTTCTCCTCCTTCTCCTCCTCCACCACCACCACCTCCTAGACCACCACTTCCACCCCCACCTCCTCCAACACCACCAACCCCACTGCTGGGAGAGTTATGTAGGTCACACCGCCGACGGGACAGACGGACAGATGCTGAATGCTGAGAGCTCCGCCCGATGCTGTTGAACGGGTGGAGCGAAGCGAAGAGAAGTAGCAGGGCTTGACGTGTTTCTCACTGTTTTCTCTCTCTCTCTCTCCAAAAACAAAATAATAGAAATAGAATCACAAAATCCAAACACAAACCGAACAGGGAAGATTCCTGCCCCACGGACACCAGTGTCAGAAGA